>NC_072467.1:12438975-12698975 GCF_027596085.1 Anoplopoma fimbria
CACTGCCAGGCACGCGTGTTCTCACCTGGTTTGACCCGTTTGAGTCGACAGTTGACCTGTTTATTTTCCAGCTCATTAAAACTTTGTGGAAAGTCAGGCATAGAAAGTCACCAAACCACCCCTCCTCCCTCTAAGTTAAACCCAGTAACTTAGAGGGAGGAGGGGTGACTTTCTATGCCTAAACAAACATCAAAACATCTGCTACCAGCTCTCATCTACCTGGTTGAATCAATCAAAGCTGACCAAATGCTACCATGTGACTGGAGCAATCCTGAGTGATTCTCTTTCTGACGATACTACTAATCGAGTTTATGGATTAGAACAAGTCTATTTTACCTTATCAACAAAGGGGTGGTCCATGAAGTCAGGCCCCCCAATACTGAGATTGAGAACATCAATCTTCTTCAGGATGGCGTAGTTGAAAGCGTCCAGGAACCACGATGTGTAGGATACCTGAGAGGAGAGGAGAGAATTAAATCAGATGTTGATACATCATTGACATGTGGAGAAGGCTTACCATAGAATCAGTGTTTTTAAAGTTTCTGGTAATTTTGTTGTTGGATCAGATATTATAACTGCTGTGAAGTGTTCCACTGCACTGGAGTGCTTGGATAGGGAAGAAAATCCGGAAATGTAATAGTAAAAAAATGACACTACCTGACAGTATTATGTAAAAATAGTAGTAATGTAGTTTGACATTTTGGGCATACAATTATTTTTTGAGAGTAAGAAGAGAGGATTGATTCTGCCTGTTCATCAAATTAAAAGGAAACTATAGCTAGCAACCGGTTGATTTAGTTCAGCATAAAAACTGAAAACGGGGGGAACCAGCTAGCCTGGCCCTGTTCGATGGTGGAAAGTCTGTGTACTAGCACCTCTAAAGCTCTGGAGTAGAACATGTTTTTTTTTCTCTAAAGTTTATTCAAAAAGTAGTTTAAGTTTTAGGGAGGTTGGTGTTCAGATTATTACCCAAAATTATTCAACCATTCCTTTAAGACTCAAAACAAAAATGATCGTCTTCTCTAGCAAATGGATTTCATTGAACTTTCCTTTATCAATTCATTCATATTCTTTGAATATTAAACCTTTTGATTACTTCCCCCCCAATGATACTACATTTGGACCAAAGCACAGTGGTATGTCGAGGCAATGTACTGTAAGTACCTGGTTGTTGGTGAACACTCTGAAGATGTGCAGCTCTGAGTCGGGGGCAAAGCCCTGACACTCCCTCATACTGGCTATCACTCCTGCTACAAATGTACCGTGGCCCAGACCTGGAGGACAGGGAACAAGACACTGATCATTATCCAACCGTCTTTATCTCTAACACACACCCTTTATGGTCTCGGCACTCCCAGTGTGACTCAAGTCTACTTATAACCACATCAATAAAATAATTAACATGGATGTCTTTAGCATTTATATGGCTAGTCATTGGCATCAGCCATCATCATGACTACGCTCCCTCCTCCTCACCATCATCCAGTGTCTTTTCATTAGTCCAGTTGGTCCTCTCCTTTACGTTCTTAAAATGCGGGTGCTTCTCGCTCAGGCCTGTATCAAACACTGCCACCTTCACACCAGCACCTGTACATAAAAAATGAGATATTAAATAACTCGGGACAACAAAATGCCAGAAGAACACTATCTTCAAGATACGTTTTTTTTAATGAGCATTGTTTCATCAATAGCAGGTTCTGTTTGATCATGCAAACATTTTGAGGCAGATGTGTGTCCCTGTCCCCTCTGTCCTGACCCTCTATCAGAGAAGTCAAAGGTGGGAGATCTTACCGGTGTGTCCCATCTGCCAGAGAACATCTGCCTGCAGGATCTGGGCGACGTGGCGGGGAATGGCCCGCAGCAGGCGCCGGCTGGAGTGGCGACCAGTGGCGTGCCAGAAGCCCGTGCCCAACGACAGGCTGGTTCGTCGGAAGGGGCGGGACGACTGCCACGAGCGTGTGGCGTTGCAGGGCGCAGCGGGTTCGGGTGCTACGGGAGACGAACACAAGCAACTGTGTTAAAGCAGAGGTCAGATTGAAACGTCCTCTACATACTATATTCAGCCTCATTTCAGACTTAGGCAGCTAATAATCACATGCCCCATTACTGCTGTCTGCCACCACAGACCTCCATCAGACAACACTATATTCCTGTTAACCAAATCAAGCTTATCGTGTTCTGATCATTAATTTCTCCCTCGTACTTTCTCCCCCTTCCTTCTGTCTCTCTCCCTCCTTCCATCGATTAGCTGTGATGTGAGTCTGATCACACCAGCCTCATTCGAGCCAATCTTATCACAATTTGAATCCCGTGGACAGAACAAATGACCATGAGGCCATTAGCAAACAGCAGCAGAGCCCTGTGGGCGCTTTTTATCCCTTTAAAGTAGGAGTGACATGCAGGGGTGAGGTCGTCTCTCTTATCTTTTCTACTAATTAATTACCTCTCTAGGTAGCTGCTTCATAGACGTTGATGTACAGTTTTCAGGTATTCCACTCTATAACCCTGTTCAAGTCTTATCTATAGCGTTATAATCTAGGCTCCCAGGAGCTGGGTAAACAAAGACACTATGGACACTTTCCGAAAAAAATTATTGCTTTTGGAAAAGCAATTTTTTCCATTTTGTTTTTCAATTCAAGGACTCTCCGCTTACTACAACACTCAAAAATCTCCATGCTACAGGATTGGATAATCCACTCAGAGATCGCTTGTATTAAAGTGATTCACAGCACGTAATGTAAAGCCGGGGCTCATTTCTGACACGCACTCATGCATTCAGAATGAATTCATACACTTCAGTTAATAAACCAACCGTTTGGTTACTTATTAATCGAAACACGGCGAGACTCGGCTCTGTAGTATTTCCATTAGCTTCTCCAAAGTGCTCCGCTTTAAGCTCACTTTAAACGTGGTTTATGGATGTACAACATGGCTATTAGTGAATTGAACCATTTGCATTTGTTTGACATTGTGCAGTCCCTACTCCCTAGCATCATTTACGTAGCCTTTCCTTTTTCTTTTTTTCTCATTTGCATATAAAATAATTGTTGAGATCTTTTTTTGGGCGGATGCACACTGGTCGGCTTTGAGTCTGTAATCATTTAGGTATAAAATAGGATGAAGATAATTTTATATGCTGCAAATACCTTTTCATGTATGATACATTTTTGCTACCAGGTAAAGTGCACTGTTACCGATTTAGTGTATATATATATATATATATATATATATATATATACCGATATTTGGTTGACTACAGCCCTACCAGAGTGCGTGTGACGTCACCCAGTTGAACATTCTGCCCAAAGTAAAACGAGAGATAACAGAAAAGCCATGAAAGGCATGAAAAAGCTGAATTAATGTACCGTGTCATGAATGCCTTGTTTGAATGAACAGCTTCCACCTGAATGTCTGAATGAGCACGAAAAGGTTGAAGAGAAGTGGGTTGGAAGGGTTCCTCCCATTTACTTCTCTAAGTATGGAAGGTATTTATAAAATTTGAACAAAATCAATGATGTCCAGAAGATGCTGAAAATATGAAGTTTGAGGCTGAAAGTGTGAACGAGTAGAGAGAAAGTGGATATTTCAGAAAGTATGAAAAGGTAGATTTAAATCTGGAAAAAACACTGACTAAAAACTTCTTTGTGGTTCCTTTTCAAGCAATCCCAGACATAAAAGGTTTCATGCGTGACACATGGCCTCCATACTGACACTGCATGTGTAGATGGAGGTTGGGGGCACACTGAAGCCTTTCATCCACTGCCAGGTTCAGGGTGTATGCCCCCCCCATCCAGGCTAGCCCCACCACACTGACTCACCTACTCCCTCCAAGGGTGAGCAAACAGACCTCCTCTGTGCTTTCACCCATCCCCCAACAACACACGCGCGCACACACATACACACACACACACACACACACACACACACACACACACACCCTGACCAGCATCAACACCCCCCAAGTTGGCCCTCACTTCACATTAAGATATACAATCCTTTTTCCACAACACAAACACAGCGGAGAGAGAAATGCCTCCTCTGACCCAACAGACAAAGAGACATTCAGTGAACTGTAGCAGACAAACAGCTTTTTGTATCTTTTCAGAGTTTCATATTGCCGCGGGAGACGGGCCAACCTTGGTTCCCCTTTCCTACACAATAACACCATGCTGTCAGACTTACAGGGAGTGTATTTGAGCATGCGGAACACTTTGCGTTGCGGCGTCACCCTCTTGATGTAAGGGTGGTCCTCTAAGGTCAGCAGGCTGCCCGGCGAAGCTTGACGTATGTGGACCAGCTCGAAGTCGCTGGGGAAGTCGGAGGCGGGGTTCTCCCTGGGGACGATGTGCCACTCCAGCGATCCGTCCGCGGCGTTCCGCAGGGCGCTGCTGATGTACAGGCTGCGAGCTTTGGCCGAGAAATACCCCGTGAACGCTATGATGTACTCTGGGGAGACGGAGAGGGCAGAGGAGAATGATTATGAAACGATGAAAAAATATCAAAATTATAAGGAAAACTTAATCTTCTCAATCAATCAATTACATTGTGAGAAATCGGTTTCATAAGTCCCTGAGATAGATGATTAATTGAATAAACAACAAAAATATCTGTTGATTAGCTTTCCAAACCAGAAAAAAAAAGTCTGTCTCCTATTGCTGTGTCGGTATTTATCTAATCTGTTAGAATAATATCGATCGATCCAAACTAGCTTGGATGGGGGCCTGCTATGTTCTAAGCTCTGTGCAACAACCACACTGTTATGATGGATGAAACTGAAGTTCGTTTGTGTCTTAATGCCTTTATAGGTGGGGTTGCATCTTAATATTCAGTGGATAAAGGCACAAATTACGTATTTTCATCTCCTTTGGATTGTTGTGGTGTCTCTGGTTTAAACTACAACTATAGCAAGAATACATGAAATAATTTCTTATTGAATGACTTTCAGTCACAAATGTGATGGAAAAAGACAACTTCAGTGTCTTTATGCTTTCTTGATGTAAAAACCTCTCTCTCCTCCAGTGCATTGATGGACTATGAGCAGCTGTGGGTGAAGCAGTGACTGTTGAGAGGAAGAGTCCACAACTCAAATCAGCAATACATTTGAATTAATAGGTAAAAATAGTGAAATGGTAAACCACTTTTCTCACCATGGTCTAAAATGTACAGCGAGACAGTTACAAAGCGAAGAAAGATTAAAACCTTCGTCACTGCCAAAAACTACACAAAACAAGCTCGACTCTGAGACATGAGTGAAGTTTTGAGATTCCCCCTCATTCTTGGATCACAGTCTGGGCATGGCTTACCTAATTTTAAGGTAGGTTCATTGTGTGCTTAATTGTGTGCTAGGTCATTGTATGCTCTGTTATGTGAAAAAACTGCAACTTGATATTCCCTGACTACAACCTCCAGAACTTTCTTCAGAAATGCTGTTGGTAACTCTGGAAATACTTGAATATAGCTTTTCTTTAGCTTATAAATACACATAAAATAAAAAGAAACATATAAATGTATGGACCTAGAAGACTTTAAAACTCAACAAACAAAAAAGAGAATTTAGTTGGAATATTATGTTTGATTTAACTTAGTATTTTACCACTTCCATAACTGTATGGTCAAATTGTTGAATCTATAAAACGAAAAATATAATAATAAATAAATAGACAAACTTATATGGACACAATAAACAAACATATCCACCAGTTTGAACAATTTGTTCTTACCGTGTTCCACCACCTTGGTTGAGAACTCCAATTTGACGGTTAAATCGGAGCAATTGGAGCCCGGCGGTGAGGGGAGGGGCTCTGCGTTGGGGGCGTGGTCAGAGTCCGATTTGGCTCCTCCCGTTGGCTCCATCCCCACCACTGGCAGGAAGCCCATCAGCAGCCCCAAAAGCATGGATGCACACACCAGGAGCATTTTAAGTTGTGAAGTAGCGTAAACCATCAGTTTGACCCGGCCCTTTGATACTTTGGCAGCAGGTGTGCCGTATCAGTTAAAAACTGAGCAGCAAAAAAACCTGGTTGGGGGTCAGGGGTTGGGAGAGAGCATTATCAGGTCCAGAGCTCCAAAAATGAGTCCATACTGCAAACGGCCTGAGCAGCTAGATTAATTTCTTTCTGCGTTTTCTCTCCATGATGGTGGTCCAGGGTGGAGGTCAGTGGCGCAGCCAGAGTAGAAACATAGTGGCCATGTTGAAAACTGAAGGCGGTGACCAGAGAGAGAAGTGGATGAGAGGAGCGGAAGGTGGGAATGGTGATAGAGGAAGATGCTGCTGTCAATTTAGAGTTCCAGTGCAGTCCGTCCGTTTTTTATCTGGAAGGAAAAGAATAACCAAGATGAATAATTAGGAGTCAAAGTTTGTTCTCATTTAAATGGAAGTAGATGAGTGTAGTGCAAACACAACATATATTGTATGAAATATACTTGCATTGAACAAGTGTCAAACATGCTATTACACCCACAAACATGAAAGAATTCCTATCACTTCAGATTAATGGCTAAATTGATCTTTTGAGCCTGCTAACCTCCATTACTTTCACAGCTGTCGCTGCAAAACAATCTACATCTGATGGCTGAAATCCAAGAATAAGATTAGAGCCTGACAATACTCTAGTTTTGAGGCCAGTGCCCAACAATCAATATTTAAGAATAATGGAAATATAATAACCATTAGTCATCTCTAATATGTTTGTAATTAAAAACTTCACAGACACAGGCAAACTTTGGCAATGACTCTTAAGAATTGAGAGTTACGATGACATTCATGGGGCAATATATTTTATAGTTGAGCAATGAACCTTTATTAGAAAAGATGTCACAGTGAATAAACACAACTCTGTGTTGGGCTGGAAAATTTAATATGAATTGTCTTATTAACTTTCATCCTCACCAATTATTTTTTTTGATGACAGATCCTCCTTAAGCTTACACCCTGGCCTTTACCCATTTGTCATTATATCCACATTACTGATGGTAATTCACAAAAAAAAAAAATGTTTGTACATATTTTGTTGAGGTCAACCCAACAATCTCTTTGCACCATCAATATTGAGTTATTTGATCAAAGATTGTTGTGATATTTGATTTTCCCTACTTTGCAGAGTAAACAAATAGATTTATCTTCTAACTACCTACAACACCAAGGTTCAGTACAACAAGCACACAGAGGCTTTCTTTCTAGTTCGAGTGTATCCTCTGCTGTTCCAAAAGGAAAAAAGGGAGGTATTGGATGCATCGAGAGCCAACAACAACCTACCACGGTCATTATTGAATTTTGAAAAACTCAGAGAAAAGCATCAACCAAAGTTATCATACTCCCAATCGCAGCATGAAATAATAATGAGTATTGCACTAAACGCGTTTATAAAAATTATAATCATGGTAATTTGGGCGACAATAAACGTGAAATTAAATTTTCATACTGTTTCATCCCCACTAACAAAAGACCCCGTAAAGAAACTCAGCACATAACTGATGCACTGTGAGCTGCTTTTAAAACAAACCCATCAAAAACATCTTCATGCAGCAATAAAGCCAGTCCTACATCTTACAAAGAACTTTTCCATTGAACGCACACGCACACGCACACACACACACCAGAAACACAAACCAGCCAAGCTGCCTCAACTGACCCAAAGCTGTGTGACATATGACGCCCTGACACACACACACACGTCATACATACACATTTGCCAAGCTCAACACCAGAGCTCATGAGAACTAGCCCCACGCTGCCTGAGGGTCCAGCCCAGGTTACATAAGAAAACCTCCCTTCCTGCAGAGCCTGTATTTGTCTAATATCTGACATTTTGAGCATTGATTTCAGCAATCAGCATTCACAAAACCAAACTCAATGACCAGCTGCTCTCCGACTGCTAACCTTAATTGCTGGGAGTATGTGTGCAACATGTTCCAGATCTGAATGTGCATTGTGCATGTGTGTGTATACCTTTAGTCTATTCTATCCCGGCAGGCCCGACTCTATTGTTTCTATTGATGGCTGCCATCACAAATGAAACACTCCCTTCAAAAGGATGTAAACAAGTTGACAAACCCGCTAAGTAACGTGTGTGTGTTCTACCTAACAGTAGGCATACTAGTTGGAACAATTGCTATGAAGAGATCAACAAAAGAAAAAGAAAGAAAAAGATTTACGTGGCACAGCAGTGAATCAACAAGTCCAGATTCTGTTCAGTCCCAAATGTTTACTTTTGGTGATGATATCTTAACCGGCTTTTAACTATCGGATCACTTAGGTATCATCTAAGCCGTCTGGTTCTCCTCTATGGAGACTGTAGTAGGCTAACACTAGCAAACATTTCCACATTTAGCACGCGTTTCAAATTAAAGTATATGATGTTCATTGAGTGAGTGACATTATTTAAATATGTACAAGAAGATTGCAACTTTTGTGAAAGGCATAGCCAACACATGAAGCTCCACAGTTGTCTGCTTCTGACGTTTTAGCACAAAGTTGCTCATAAAATGCTAATTAATTTCACAAGCGCGGGGGAAAGAAATGGTTTACTCTGCCTGACCAAAAGACAGTAAATGTGTCTTTTTTAAGAACATATTGACAATGCTTTTGTATTAGTGTACCATAACTTAAGTGTTGTAGAGGAAACACAAGAGCACACATTAACAAAAGTTTACATAAATCAGAAACGACAAAATCCTATTCATTACTTTTGTTGTGTGTGTGTTGTTAATCACAAATATGCAGAAAGGGGCCTACACAAGTGATGGACGCGTAGACGATGTAATTAAAAGCCACTGGCTGGTGTAGGCCGACAGGAGGGGGCTCGCTCACCAATTCCGGCCCGGGGCAGGATCCCTTTCTCTGTGATTCAACAATACAGCTAACAACTACTGGTTTAGACCCCAGGCTGTTAAAATAGCCCCACTGGTTAGGGTAGGGCTGTAAAAGACAGGCTGGGACTACCTGTGTCAACATCACACCAAGCCACAAAAATGGCATCAAACCTCCGGGCAGATGTAGATTAGTAGCTGGGAAAGGACCCCCGTCATAATCAAAGGAGTGTTAGTAATCTACAGGGTTTGGGATTTGAGCAGAGGGGGTCCCTTGTAAAATTACAGCTTTTAGCAGAAATTGACTGTAATTGTACCAGTTTTGTCAGGCACCATCCTTCCAAAAAAAATAAAATATGACAAAGATAGACTAACAAAGGTTAACAGCAGCTGTGTATCACATAAAGGGTCATTGTGTTTCAGGGCTCACAACAGCTTCACTTCTAGTGTTTCACTAATGAAATGGACTTAATGTTGTTCTATAGAAACGGTAGTGTCCATGGTTAACTCCCTGAGAAAACTACATAGTCGTTTAAATGCCTTTAGTTTACTTAAGAGGGTGCATGGAAGATTTAACTAGTGTTACCAGGATTTACATACGTCACGCACCAGCGTCCACATTAAATAACAGTTTACCGTTTTCCTAGTGCGACGCAACATTTATTCTATAGACTAATATAAATATCCAACAAAGTCAAATGACAAAACAAAGCCCCGTAGCAACGCAGAAGAGTCGACTTTATCGGCATAAACAAAGCATGCAGACACACGCAGACACACGCTGGAGGCTGATGCGTCTCTGGAGGAGGACATTTAATACATCGACAGTTACGTAGAATAATGTGATTGCAAGCCATGAACGTGTTAATGTCGAGAAAGCTAAACTTAAAGTTAGCCACTTGAAATAGGTTTTGTTACGTAAACAATAAGACATGCCAATATATTTGTTGGGAAGCAGCAGTCTATCACATGTATAGCGTTAGCTAGCTAGCTTAGTTCATATTTTACAGTATCTGCCGGTGTTTCTGTGTGTTGCTTACACTCACCGAGCTGAGCAACGTCTCCCACGTCACGGTTATCTGTGTGTGTTTTCACTGTCCGTGTGTTAAGAAGCTGGTTGCTACTTAGAAGGTGGTTTATTGTGCACTGAACAAAAGCTAGCAGCAAACTCACTAAACGGTTCAGCCGCAGACCACTGACGTCTGGTTACGACGGGATGCCAGGTCTGATTAACTTATCCCCCCTTAAACCGAGGAGCGCCGTGAGCCCATCGATACATTTCAGATAGTATATTACATCGTAACGGGACAGCTAATATTTTCGTAGAAACTTAAAACTATAACTCAGGTAACTTACTAATGATCACTCGTCTTGCCTTTCAAAAACACATTTTTTCATGCTGGGTTAAGTTTTGTATCAAATCTGGCAACCCACCGGGCCTCCAGCCTTCACGGTCACGCTGCAGTTCTTCCAGCAGGGGGCGCTGTTTACTGCCAGGAGACCGGAGTGTAAGAGCAGAAGTACTTCAGATGCTTATTTCCCTCTTTGTAATGTTAAATACAAAACCCCCAAAATGTACCTGTTACCACGATAAATATTTTATATATATATTTTTTTTTATGTCAAACCACGACAGTATGACATAGTAGTAAGTCAATATTTAATACATGGCTATTGTACTGTCTTCAGTGGTTTATTGACAATAAAATACAATGGGATTCTTGGCAGTTTGGTTTTCATCATCATTCAGCCTCCCTTTCATCAACTGTGATTAAACTAGGTAATGGGTATCCAACGAAAATGATTTATTACTCAGTAGATTTCAACAATCACAAGCAAAGTCATATGCTGTTATGGTGTAGGCCACCATTTTTCATTAATGTGCTAATTAACCAATGGATCAACAAAAACATTTGGTAGAATTTGGTATGCTGTTAAGATACTAAAGTCCCTTGGGGCAAATGTGTGATGAGAAACTGACTAAACCTGGAACATTACAGAAACGTTTTTGGCCATTTTATTTATTTCCGGGCTCAATATATGTCCAATATTCACTTTAACTTTGTGTCTTTTTTTGTTCACCACCAACAATTTTTTTACTTACTTACATACATAAACTCCTGCGACCTGTTGGACCAATCACAAACAAGAATGTCAAAAAGAAAATGCAATCTAGCAAAGTCAGGTTGGAGTGTTTTATTGGCACATACAACTCACCGTTTAAAAAAATAAAAAAGTTAATGGCAGAAGAATCAAAGTGTTATCATTCATTTTGACACACAATAACACAAAAAAAAAACTGTTTTCAGGTAACAGTGATGAGTTGGCTACTTCATTTAGGAAGACAGCATTTATATAAAATCACATAGATATATAAAAACACGGAAGGAAACACTTTTATACATGTGCTGACATTTTGCGAAGCTGCTAATCAACTGATTTGATTATTCATCGAACATCATTTACAATTAGGCACTCGACAATGCTGCAGACTAATTCAACCACAGCATTTTCTTTGAGTACAAATTATTATTTTGTGACTGACTATTAGAGGTGATATTTAAAATCAAACATGTTTTATTTCACACAGACAATGAACTAACTACCGGATCTAAGGCCAAATCTTTCTTTATAGATGAACACAGCTGTCGGCTCTGTGAAAGAAACTACTCCTTTTGAAGCTGCTGTGCATTTGTTATTATAAGAGACACATTTTGGTTGGAGTATCTCTAAAACTTTGGTGTGAAGATTTGAGTGTGCCAGTACCAGTTCCGATGTTAGCCTCATTTACAGTCTTTTATAAACAATTTAGTCGCACCAAGAAGAGAGACATCAGGGCAGGGGACAGCAGTGGGACAAAAGAATATACGATTTTAAATCAGACTTACATCAAGGAAAAAATGGAAAGATGACATGATGAGCATCCTGGAACAAGTAAAAGACAAAAGACAAAAAGAAAGGAAAAAAAACTGAGGTCAGCTGACATGGCTCGGTTACATTTCCAGTATGTGTATTAAAAAAAAAGTTCACAACAGCTACACACTTTATAAGTCTGGGGTAGATCACAGCAAAATAGTCAAGTAAAGAAGGGGAGACCACACTGTAGTTTACTGTGGGAGTGTTCAAAAGGGACAAAATAAACTAAAACGCAGTGAAGGGGTCTGATAAAGAGGAAGAATGCAATTTAAAAACAAAATTAAATTTAAATGTATAGATTAAGTGCTTTCGCCAGATAAAATGAGCAAAATAGAAAAATAAATCCTCAGCTATTTTTCAGAAAAAAGTTATGCTACTTTTGGGAAATATTCAATAATCAAATATTACATCATATTGACCAAGTTGAGGGTGAATCATTTGAAATCAGTCATTTAAACACGGCTATCATGACCAAACAGGAAGTTGCATTCATTATTCATATCACTTTGTTTCAACGGTTTAAAAACTTGTGCTGTAATGCAGCCTTTTAACATTGACACTCTACCACAATATTACAAAGAACAAAATCACTAGACTAGTCTAATTTCAGATTATTACTTTTATATTGAAAGGATCTGAGTAACTGAGAAATCACAAAACCTTAATATGCAATGATGCTTAAGTGCACTTACAGACAAAAGAAAACGTATGCATAAGACTGCGTGTGCTAGGTTTTGTAATTAAGAATATTTTATAATCAAACATACTATTGGACTTTAGATTCACCTCTAAATGCTCCTCATTATCTTCAGTTGTTTCCTTCATTTTGGTCATGAGGGTAATAATCAAAAGTAATGCGGTTGGTTTTTTTCAGCCTAAGAGCTCCTGTTCTATGCATCACCTCCTCTCCTAGTTAGCCTCTGTTCCACTAGCTGCTCCGGCTAACTCGGTCCATCATGTTCTTACGATTTTCACTCCATATTCTGTGCTAAATGTGTATCTACCCTTTACAATGGCAGCAACATTTGAAAAACATAGTCATTTTATTTGACAGCCTGGCAATGGCTGATACTGGTTGGATTCGTTGTAGCTGAATGCTAACAAGACCAATAAAAGAAGTTCTTGTGAAAGTAACAAATGTTGGAAAAAAATGGCAGGACTTTTGTTGGGTTGCACCAGCTGTTTGTAAATTCATTAAGAAGTTGTTAATATCAAGAAGTTAACTAGTTTTAAACTAGTCATTCACTAAATCAGCATGCTCCATTAAAACTACAAAAATGTCGAAGCCTGTAAAGACTTTTATCAGGTAAAAGGTAACAGGAAGTCACTGTAGCATCACAAGCTGTAGCGTAACTTCCAAAACGTAGTTTTAAGGGGCGAATCACATCTTTAACTTAACATCCAATCATGTGTGACAGTATGTATTCTTTTGCTTTATTTCTATGTGTAAATATTGAGCAGAATTTTATTAGTATTCATGCAGTTTTGAGTCAGTGGGATGGATTAGATTATTCTAACCGAGCAAAAAAAATATTGGTAATTTAAGGTTCTTTTCCTGAAATGTAATTTAGATTCGTTCCAGTTAACATAATTATTAAACAGTATATTCATAAAGCGTCGGCTCAGATATTTCTTTAACTCTTCGGGTTTTGGTTAATTACAGAAACAGGTTGTAGTGAATCTCTAGTGACGACTAATTTCTATGCAACAGTCAGTTAGTGTGGTGCGACCCGCTTTAATTAAGTTAAGCAAAAACTTGTGTATATGTTAGAACCAAGTTTGAACTTACAAAGAGCTGGTGCAACCAGCGGCAGAGATCGTTGCCTTCATTGTTGCATGTGCTATCCTAAATGCAACTTAGAATGAAAATGTAAAACCCTCAACGGTCACATGTTATTATAAACTACATGCAGCTATCATAGCAGGTCCTTCATGGTTGAATCCACTGATCTATTGAAGTCACTGTGAGCGCGGCTGTGTGGCCTATTGTCTAATACATTGAAGATTTATCGCATAACAGCTTCACAATCTTTTGACAGCTTCAGAAAAAAATGGCACCAACAGAGCAATAATGGCAAGATTAGATACGCTTAGAGTGGACTAAATAAAAAAATGACCTTCATTTTGACCTTCAAGGGTGTGGTTCTGTTGCAGTGTGCTCGCGTTACCCACATCTTAAGACAAGGTCTGTACAATTAGCACAATAATTAATTCACAGCAATTTCCAATCAGGAATGAGTGGGGCTTCTAAAAGTATCCCTTTCTTCTTAGAAACTTCAGTACCCAGAACTCTGTTCAACAGATCCTCATGGAAGGTCAATATCCAGTGACCGTTTGAATGGAGACTAATCATCATGTCAACAATAATAAATAAATATGTAGAGACACAGGGATTTGGAAGAAACAAAAAGCAAAAGGAGTGGAAGTGGCACCATCCTGCCGGAGAAAAGGGTGAAGGGATGGATGGAGAGATGATGTAACCCACGGGAGTTCAAAACTTGACCGGTGTGTCCTCGTCTGTCCTCATGAGGAGACACGCTGCCACAGGAAATCTCAACTGTTACTTTTCAACTGTTAGTCATTTAAGTCTTGTCCTCTTTTAGTTTTTTAAGGCAATTATTTTGGATTTGAAGCCCCTTTGGCTTTAACACTGGCAGCAACTTTGAATGGTTGAAGTCATTTTGATAAATCCGTCATCGTAGTGCCGCTTCCTCCTCAAATGTACTCTGCTGGCATGTCGCCGTCCCCGTTTCAGCCGTTGTACTGCTGCTGATAGCGGCGGTTCAGCTCGCGCAGCTCCTTCTCCCTCACCCGCCGGGCCTTGTTGGATTTGGTGGAGCGGCTGGAGCGGGTGGACTGGGCCGACTTGGTGCTGTGGCAGCGCGACGACGCCCGTTTCAGGAGGTTCTGAGATATGCAGCGCTGCAGGTTCTTCATGGAGGAGGACGCGGCCATGCTGACGACCCAGGGGTGCTTGAGGGCCTGGCCCGCCGTCAGCCGCTCGCTGGGGTCCACCGTCAGGATCCGCTCCACAAAGTCTTTGGCCAGGTTGGACACGCTTGGCCACGGCTGGAGACGGGGGGGAGACAGAGGTGTGTGATTAACAGAGTACGCTGAATTTTTAATGCCAGTACGCTAAATATCTTTACCTCCTAGTATTTTAAAGGTTTCCTCCAGACATATAGGTCATATAAAAACACTATGCTTGAATTATTTATGTTGGCTTCGGCCATTTAATTCATACTCATACTTTCGTTTAAATTCTCAGTGTATGTGCACCAGGGGTTTATTTTGAATATCACACTTGTGTGCGTACACGTGTTAAACTTTGATTAAAGTTCATTACAGAGATACTCCCACCTTTGTTAGATGAAGGTGAAAACAGCCTCCTAGTGTCTAACTCTTAACATACATCACTCAGAGGCAAAGCGCAAACATTCAAGTCAAGTTACAATAAATAAAAACACTGTTTTGAGAGGAGGGAGACTGAATGATTGTGTAAGAATGTACAGCATACTTTGTTTGGCATCAGTGCAGTTTTTTCCACTGGACACAAGAGGTCAGCAGAGGGATACTTTCAGTTGTGAACTGAAAAACGGCATTTGATTTAATTAACTCAATGTGATAAGGAGTTTTTTTTCTGTCTTTTAATATCATCAGACTCAGTAATAGGAGTATTTTATTTTGATGTTCCTCTACTTGATTGTTTGTATAAGTTTTTGCCGGAGCAGTTTCCAAAATCTATTCTTTCTTAAGATATATTTGAAAGCAAATGTTCTCAAAATCTCGACAACTACTGTCGGCTCTCTTTCTGAGACACAGACTCTATTTAGTATGAGTGACTGGCAGTGAGTCAAGCTCTACCCCCTACTTAGACAGGATTTGGGAATATCAACCCTGCATGCCTGTACACACACACACACACACACACACACACACACACACACACACACACACACACACACACACACACACACACACACACACACACACACACACACACACACACACACACACACACACACACACACACACACACACACACACACACACACACACACACACTTTGTACATGATGTCCTGCTTGGCAACCAGCTGTGTTTTCAGTCTCCCAGTAGACAACTAACCCCCCTCTTCACACAGCAGGTAAATCACCAGTGTTGGCTAAAGATACATGACACATATATAGTCTCCGACATACACTTCTCCACGGCCTACAGCAATGTCCGTGCTGTCATTAGTTCTTGGATCGCAGCTGTAAATTTTGTATCATCCTCCAAATCAAAAGCAAATATATGTCTATTGCTCAACCGTGTTGGAGGAAATGTGGGGCAGTAAATGTAGATCATTCACATGTATTTTGGTTATGTCCAAAAATTGTACAGTTCTTTTGGTTATTGTCAAAATTCTGGGATATGATATACCTAATTCATGTATGTTGCTTTACTTTGGTAATATGACTGGAGATATTGTGTTAAGAGTAGATAGGTATCTGCTGAAAATCTTGTTAGCAGCTTGTAAGAAGGCTATCACGAAGAGATGGTACAAGGAAGAACCACCGTCACAAGATGGATGGCTGTTAATTGTGAATGAAATATATGATATGGAACTATTAACTCAGCGATGTCATGAGAACTGGGAGAAATGGACAATGTTTCCATCTCAACGATAAGACAGGATAAAAAAAACTGACTATACCTCAAGATTTATAATGCTTTTGAAGGAACAGAGCGATCCGGATCCCTTTTGTGTTTTTTTTTACCCTTTTTTATGTATGTCTATCTATGATGAAATCTATGATGAAAAAGCAACAAAAAATAAAGTGTTAAAAAAAAAAAGGGAAGATGAGAGCAGTTACAGAAGAATATTTATTCTGTGTCAACATGAGTAAAGAATAGGGCCTAAAAATGTATATTTCCTTAAAAAGATATTCTTGCATTTCTGTTTGAAAACAGAAATGGGAGAGAAGGTGGAATAATGTAGCTCACTAAGACACACAAAATCCAAGTTCAAGCAATAAGTCATGTTACTGTGACTTGCAATGCCCCGTAAACCTGCAACAACAGATATCTCTGGCCACTTGGGGGCATAAAAAACACACTGCCCATATTTTAACATTTTAAGTTAATATAGCAAGCTAGTCGCCAATTTACACAACCAGCTGATAAGGAGCAACTTCAGCATTCATATTGATTCTTGTTTCCAGACACCTGGTGATCGTAAGTGCGATAGTCACTCTTCTTTTAGCTCTGATTTTGGTCTCCACCAACTTCTGAGAGAAATATCTGGCTGTAGTGCACCGAAATGCTCCGCTATGTTCAACAGCTAGTTGCTAGCTTTTCCTGTGTGTTGTTTGGTGCTGAGCAGGTAGTGTACAGTGAGTTTATCAGACCATTTTCTCTGAAAACGGCTGCCTGCTGTGGCTGAAAAAGATGATGTGCGAGCAGTGAGACTGAAACAAAACAGTAAAGTAGCGGGCCGAAAACCAGCAGCTTTAAATATACATTATGGTGTTTATTTGTAAACAAACCAAGTCATGCTTACATTTTCACCAAAATGCATTGTATCATCCTTGAGTTCTGACAAAACTCAAGGATGATATAGAAAAATTTCCAAAAATATTTTAGATCCTGCATTGCTTACATGCTGGTTTGCTGGATTGCAATTTTCTTCCTTACCTTTGCTGATTTGTTGGCTAGTCTAACGGTTTATTATGTAAAAGCTTGTGCGCATACTACAAATAAAACAGTAACCCACTCATAGAAACATTGCTCCATAGTGCTACTTGCGGTCAAAAACTTCACAGGGTGCCTTTACTGCATTAAAAAAGCAGCTTCAAATGCCGAAATGATTGAAGAAAACATGACATACCACTTGTAAACATTTGTAGAACTGAAACAATTAGTTGATTAATCAGAAAGTCACTTAAAATAAATTGTATTTCTTTAAATTAATTACATTTAACTGACATGAGATCCATTACAAGACATGTTACAAGAAGGTTTTGTCTCGTAGTTTATAAAGGAAATGATCATTCAATTAAATAATTCAATAACGAAAATAATAAATATTTGAAAACAGTTATGAATGTTTTCCTTCCACCAATTAGTGTAGTCCTCTTTCTGGTATTAGTGATAATTCTTTGGTTAAAATGATGTGTTTGGGGACTCCGGTGGTATAGTGGTTTAGAGGCATACCATAGAACTGAAACCTCTTGGTTCAATTCCCGGCCAGGGACATTTGTTTTGTGTCATTCTTCCAACAATGTTCTCTCCAAGTATGCAAGGATGTTGAAGACTGTTGTGTCCTCCAAATATACAGCCATTCCTCCTCTGTAATAATCACATCAAGTTCTTTTTCCCATTTCAGTTTTATATAAAATGTTCCATTTCCTAAACTGTCCATCAAATCTTGATATAAGGTAGATATAATTCTGTATTTCTTAGAGTTGTAAACTCCAATTACGGTTCTGATTATTCCATTTTTATCCAAGTTAATATTGTGCTTTATTTCTCTGTCAAAGAAGTCCCTTAATTGCAGATATCTGAAGTGGTCTTGATTATTTAGTGAATACTTGACTTTAAGCTCCTAGAAACTCACAACACTCCCATCTTTAATAACTGTGCATATTGCTGTTATTCCATACGGTATCCACTGTTTGAACCTCAGATCAAGTGTACCCGGGATAAAATGCCTGTCATAGGCTATCCATCGAAGAAGCCTGAGCTCTTCTTCTAATCTGTATTTTCGTACCAATTTAAACCACATCTCCAACGGAAATCAGGTGACACATCTTCCCTTTTTAACTTGAAATATTTTATATGACGACTAAGACCACACTATCTACTCCATAACCACTATATCACCTTAAGAACGCATACGGGTTGATTCAAGTAAGAGGTTCTCTCACTGACTCCGAGACTTCCTGTACATACCTAGACCTCATCCAGCAGCTCTGCTATAATATCTGCAAACCTCAGCTAAAATATAGTCCCCCTTGAAGTGATTTAAATTATTAAAATGTGTCAGATCTAACCTTATCTTGCCTGTCGGACACCTGAGAAGTTCAACTCTGGACGCATTCCAAGAGAACCCGAGATGAGTCAACTGCTTCTCATTAAATATTACAAAACTACTCAGCTATTATTCGCGCTGGAGTTGCTGTATGTGGGGCAAATATTAACCAAGGGCCCCTTTTTGTAAAGCTCACTGGCAACATAAACATCCCACGCCGTGAAACAAAGGAACGGACCACTCAGCATTCTTCCAACTAGATACACAGATCGGGCATAAATTATTGAGCACACATGCACACACTTAGCGGCAGGGCATATTGACTTAGAGCGGACAAACACATGAGAGTGAGTCCGCCAAGGTAAAAAGGTAAGGGAATGTGAGGTGGATATAGATGTAAGGTGTGAGATGACTGGAGAGGAGAGAGTATAGAAAATGTGTGTGTGTGTGTGTGTGTGTGTGTGTGTGTGTGTGTGTGTGTGTGTGTGTGTGTGTGTGTGTGTGTGATGAACCATGTCACCTCGCAGGAAAAGCTGAACTTCTCGGAAATCTGTTGACAAAGCCTCATGCGGTGTGAGGAATGTGTTCCAAATATGGGTGAAGTCTGTGTGTTTGTCAGAGAGAGAGAGAGAGAGAGAGAGAGAGACAGAGACAGAGAGAGAGAGAGAGAGAGAGAGAGAGAGAGAGAGAGAGAGAGAGAGAGAGAATGTGCAGCAGATAGGACTCCTCACCTCTCCAGAGAAGCTGTACTTCCCCTTGAGGATCTGCCGGTAGAGCCTCATGCGGTTGTCGTCCTCGAAGGGCATGGTTCCGCTCAGCAGGATGTACGATATCACCCCCAGCGCCCACATGTCCACGGCGTTGGTGTAGGGCTTCCTCACCAGGATCTCAGGGGCAATGTACTCCGGCGTGCCGCAGGTGGTCTTCATCAGACACTCGTCTCCCTTCTTCCTGCTGCTGGCCAAACCGAAGTCGGTGATTATGATCTTGGAGTCGGCTCCTGGGTGGTAGTAGAGCAGGTTCTCGGGCTTCAGGTCCCGGTGGGTGATCCCCAGAGTGTGGAGATACTTAACGCCGTCCAACACCATCTGCAGCACGCGCGTGGCGTCCCGCTCGGTGAAGGAGCCGCGGGCGATGATGCGGTCAAAGAGCTCTCCCCCGGTGGCCAGCTCCATCACCATGTAGACGCGCTCCGCCGTCTCGAAGACCTCCATCAGCTGGATTATGTTGGTGTGACGGACGCGCCGCAGAACGCACAGCTCCGACTCGCACACCTCCCGCCCCTCCCGGTAACGGGTCTCGATCATCTTGATGGCGTACGGCTGCCGTGTGCTCTTGTGCTCCACGCGGACGACCCTGCTAAAACTCCCGCGACCAATCAGAGCTTTGATGTCGTACTTGGCCGTGACCCGGGGGTCGAACTTGGCTCGATATTTCGCCACCTTCTTCCGCTGGGGGTCCGACAGGTCGGACGGGTCCTTAGGGGGTTGGGCGGAAGCTGTGGGAGTGGCAGCTTGGGCCTGGGCCTGATACGGGGAGGTAGAGCCAGCCTTGTCACCTCCCCCTCCACCGGCCCCACCCATCTTGCTCCTAGTGCCATCGCCTCGTATGAAGTGCTTATAGATATCTGTCTGAGGAGGCTGGGGAGGATCAACCTGAAAAATACAGGAACACAGTTCACTACAAGTGCAAATTGCAGAGCAGAGTAAAGATTAAATTAACTAATTGTAAAGACATTGATGTACATTTTCTTAGTCTATAGTTAGTGTAACCCAACCGATACATTTCTAAGGCTGAGACTGATCGATATTTGGGCGAAAGTCATCATCTTTTACATAAATGAATGATCTTGATACGGATGCCTGAAATTCATTTTTATTGGTAACCACTGAGTGGGACTTTTTAAAATTGGCCAATGCACTCTGGCTGTTTAACTATGTAAGGAATTCAAAAATACATATTTTTCCTCCTGCCTGTAGTGATATTCATCAGTCTAGATTGTTTTGGTGTGAGAAAAAATACATTTGAAAATCTAGATTGATAACTAGCACTACAGGTAGGAGGAAAAATATGTATTTTTGATGTTGGGTCGAACAGTCCCTTTAAATGTGAATCGCTTATTAAAGCTTGTATGTGTGTAGTAAGGCTGCAAAAACAATTATTTTTATTATCAATTCATCGGTTGATTCATTTCTTGATTAGTTGAGAAAATAGTTAAAAAGAAATCCCTGTCACAATTTCCAAAAGCTCAACTTGATATATTTCAACCAACAGTCAAGAACCCAAATATCTTTAGGTTAATATCATAGAAGACATGATAATAAACTATCAAAATAGTTTCTGATTAAAGTCTATCAATTTCAACATTTTCTGAAATTCAGACACCAAACTTTACTGGGATTGTACCATTTCTCTACAAAACAAAACCCCTTAAAGCGATCAAAGTATTTTAACAATATTATAATCACATTAAATTATATGCACAGGGGCTTCATTGATTGACAGAAAAATCAATTAATCAACAGTATTGATTTTCAGTTATTGTTTAAGTAATTTAACAAGCAAAGAAGCCGATAATTTTCTAGTTGCAGCTTCTCTAACATATTGCCGCTTCTCTTTGTTTAATGGAACCGTAAACTAACATTTTGGGATTTTGGACTAGACATGGACAGTAGAAAACATATTCAGTTGATAATTACAGCCCTATAAAGTTAATACGATCAATACTAATACTGATGGTAGTGTACCTAGCAGTATTGGTCCCACTGCTCCTGTTAGAAAAAGCAACAGAATCTTCGGTGGTAACAGTGTTATTACCATTTTATTGTAACAACGATGTCCTACTGACCTTTTTGACCAGGTCCAACTGAACATCCCCTGGAGGCTCAGGGAGGACCTTGCTGTTCCTGCACCCCATCACATCACCTTGGGCCACTGCCCAGCCAGCCACACAGGCCACCAGGAGCTCTGCCTCATCACCGCAACAGCAGACCCAACACACTCAGGGCATCCAACATCCAGGCCGTACCCAGACTCAGACAGAGGGTTCATGAATAAAGCCGATTACACCCACTCACGTCCCAATGAGCCGGCATCAGCAGTCGCACTTCATGAACGCACCCGATACATCCACTTAAGTCCAGTTTAAAAAGTCCAAGAGCTCATGAATATATTGTTGGCGAGAGCGGTGTGTGTCTCGGCTCCATCAGCAAGTACTGTTTCACTGGTTGTCTTTTTGGTGCAGTGTTCTATTACAGGCCTGCACGGTCGGCAGGCAGGGGAGGGTGGGGGTAGCTCAGGCCCCTGGAAGAACCTACCAGGGCCCCATCTCAGATGGCGTACTGTGTTGAATGTTCAGAAAACTGCATGAGAACAGCTAGTGTGGATGCTCACGGGACAAAAAAATGATTGATCGGGGTAGGGGAGGGATAGAGGTTCTCTTAAAACAGGTTTAAGTGCGGTCGCCTATTGGAGAAGTGCGGGAAAAATTCAGGCAGAACTTCCAGAGAAAATAATATCATCAACTATACTCTGATCCATTGGGGGAAGCTGCAATGTCAGCAGCGTTCTTGCCACAGATAAAGCAGCTCCCCGGGAGAATGGCAGGCTGGAGAACAGCGGAGGGGAGGCTCTGAAATGCAGAACACAAAATGAAACATGAATCTTGATTGATTACGGCTCGGCTCACACATGGTCAGGGGTTTAAATACCGAAAGCTAACGTGACAGGAGAAGATTTAAATTAGGCAAATCACAGAGAGGCAGAAAAAGCCACTGATCCAAACACATTGATAATTTTAGCAACTTGAAGTCACACACCATTTTTGTGCAGAAGTCGCGTGATGAGGCCATATTGTGAAACTGTCAGCCAAAATATGAATACAGCCATCCAGACATGTTTTGAAATGGCCAAGAAAACCAGGGAGAGCTTTTGCCATTGAAAGAAATAGCAGCACTGTCGCAGATGGACATTTATATCCGGGTATTAAATGCTGGAACTGTGTGCTTGATATATTGTTCAAAGTTGTCAGGACAAAATGTTTAACAACTTATTGTACTCCCCCCCAGTTATAGCATCACATCACTAAAAACATACTTCAAAAATACTCTAAACAATGAAAGAACCCTGACACCAACATTTATACCAATAAGACAATTGCATTAAATCTGGGGTAGAATAATAAAAAAAATTAAAAAAAATGGCCAGGCCCTACTCATGTCAATGTTTTTTCTTTAGCCCAAAACTCATAGGACCGTTATTTTCGGCAACAGTGTGTAAGTCTCTGAAAACGTTCACAAGTAACCATTACAAGTGTAAAAGTGGCTGACAGTCTCACCTCGTTAGTTATCCCAGATAAGCGGAGTGTCTGAGCATGCTAACTAGCCTGCTAGCAACAGGGCAGGACTCCCAACTTTGCCAAATCCAGCCTCCTCACCCCACTCTCACTCAGCTGGGCTCTCCATTTTCATCTCGTACTTTCCCAACTTTATTCCCGAAGACAAACAAAGTCAAATCCGTCACCTCATTTGTCAGCGACAGTTTCTGTTAATTCTGGAGAACCGTGGTTAGTTATCGAGATGAAGGTGGGGTATAAAAACATTCAAAGTTTTCCCCGTCGGTCACTTTTCTGGCGATGTTTTTCGCCCAGGACCACCATCCCTCAGCCAGAGAGACGTGAAGGCAGACTCAACGCAACACATGAACTCCGGTGTACATTTTCAAAATAAAACGCGAGTTGACATTTCTTTCCAGCAAGGTGGAAAGGGTGTTTTTCTCGAAAATATTATGGATGAGTTACTTAAATGGGATGTGTAATATATTTCCAGCTTGTTTTAGTATTTCCCCCTATTTAATCTGTGATTTTTATTTTGTTGTTATTTAAAACTAAGCCAAATACCTGACCAAGAAATATCATTGTTGAGGATAGTATATACTTAAAATTAAAAGTCATATTGGTGAGAAATTTTCAGTTCCAGTCTTACCATGTTCTATGTGTTGTCTAGTAATACACTGTATGTCTATAAGTAACTTGTATGAACGTTAGTTAGAGTCTGATGCGCAGGTGGCACCTTGCATGGTAGCCCTGTCATCAGTGTGTGAATGGGTGAATGATATGTAATGATATGTAATATAAGCTTTGAGCTACTGATTGTAAGTCGCTTTGGATAAAAGCGTCTGCTAAATGACTGTAATGTAATGTAACATCAAGCATTGTGATGGCTTAAAAGCAGACAACTTTCCCAGGGCCTCACAACTTCTTATTTATTTGTCCTGTTTGCAGAAACTATCATCTGTCTTACCAGTTACTGTAACATTAACATTGTGAGGAAAATTACAAAAATGGAGGAATTTATCTGCTAATAACTCATACAATACATACATTTGTTTTTCTCACTACCCACACTGCATGCTCTTAATTCGAAGGCCCAATCCTGTAACTTCCTGTGTACTTCTATCTGCCGCTTGCTGGCGCGATGGAGCTCCTCTTCCACCCAACTTCTTTTGTAGAGACGGGACGACCTCCCTCGGCTTGTTTCGACCCCATTAAGTCCCCCACCGTCACTTCCTGGATACGATGAGAAGTCCCCTCTGACACAGTGCTGACTTCTCTCTTGGAAAAGTACTAGGAAGTCTGTGTGGCACGTTACCAGTTCGGGTTAGAGTGACTCTTTTGTGACCCTCACTGGATATGATCATAAACATCTGAGAGAACGTGTGATGTTAAGCACGTACTGTTCCACATACACAAAAGCCACAGACAACTGAGCTAAATATGAATGGCAAGGAACTATAATAACCTGAAAATTATAGATTATAGTTGGTTTTGTTATTTCTTTATGCGGTGGAGTCCCACTGGGTTACTCTCGGGGACCCCTGGGGGTCAATGGACCTCAATTTGGAATTATCTGCAACAGTTAATTCACAGCAGACATGAAGATGGATCAGTTTCACTGTAATTCCTGTACACAATAAAGCCAAATTAAATTCACCACCAACCCACTTAACTATGCCCCCGGTCTAAATACATCATATATATACAGGACTCAACCACATGTTTAGACATGTGTTTCAAAATGAATGAAATTGTCTATGCGTGCACACGCATTTGAACATCTTTCAAGTGGTCAAAATCTGTATTTTGAAAACTGTTTAAAGTTATTAATTTGCAGAAGAAGACAAAGAGTACAGATGTTTAAATATGTTGCACGGCATTTCCACTTGGTGTCACTATACACATAAAAGCCAATCACTTTTAGAGGCCCTCACAAAACTGTAAGGCTGTGTTCTTAAGTCGTTTTATTAGGCTGGCTGTTCCTCTACAACCAAACAATCACGCCTCCACCGCGCTTGTAAAACACTCGGACATGAGTGGCATTCAGCTTCACCCTGCTAGTTCATAACCGGCATTATAAAGAATGCGTGGCCTCGACTTTAATATTGATGACCATGACTTGCCCAGCCCTTACGGGACGCGGCACTTTTGCGGGGTAGCATTAAAAAGTGTGGAATTAGGAAGAGGAATACAAATGTTCCAGAAAAGAGAGTCAGCTAGACAGTAAAATTCATCTTATGGTGCCAATAAAAAGCTCCTTGAATTGGATTGAGGGAGTGAAAATGAGTGGGAGAGGGGTGGCGGGAGGGGGGTGACAGAGGAAGACAACGGATGACAGATGGTGGGTACCAGACAGAAATATAGGGAGAACGGAAGGGAGGGAAGGAGGGAGGGAGGGAGGGAGGAGCGGGGCAGAGGGATGAGGCGGCAGAGAGTAATCAAAATGGAAAGAGGGCGATACAGAGAGACAGAGGAGGAGAGGAAGACACAATGTAGCTAGGAAGGAGGGACAGAGAGAGAAAAGAGACAAAGAGAGAGAGAAAGAGAGGAATAAAGCATAGAAAGAGAGTCTCTGAGGGCCCACAATGCCTGGCCAGCCTCTCCTCGCTCCATCTGCAGAGGCTGCTGAGGTCGGGGCCTCTCCGGCTCTGCGACTCTCTGCTGTACTACATCGTCATCCCGGTGATTGATCACCGCTTTGTCGCACTCTGATTAAGATGCTTTGTCTGAGCGCTCCGCTTCTATTGACACTTGGTGCGCATCCCTCTGCATCCCGACTCCCCCTGGGCTCAGCTTTGGTTTTACACCCTCTGTCTCTCCGTTTCCTGCTTGTGCCGTCTCTCTCTTTCTCCCCTTTTCCCACCCCAAAGGTCAATATCATCTATTAGATCTAAGTTTGCTGACTGCTGTATTATTTATCCATACAGAGGAGAAGAGGAGCCCGCTCTATTAAAAGCTCAATTGACTCCGTCTGTGTCTCTGGCTCCATTAATATTCCCATGATGGTTCCCCCTCTCGCCCTCATTTGTGTCTTAACTTTTAAGTCTATGGTGTGCCGGCATGTGCTGTGTATTTGTGATAAAGGATGCAGTTGACTGAAGGATTTTACAGTGAGAGGGAAACTTTATATGTCTCTGTTTACAGGTAGTCCGGTGCAGCACTTGGCACAAAAGCAGAAACTTTTAAAAAATGACCTGGTCCTGTGTCAGATATTGGAGGACATTGCTATTTATGGTCTCTCCCCCCTCCCCTCTTCTCTCACCTCCTCTAGCAGGGGTCTCCCCTCGATAGTCAGGGGGTAGAAAGAAGGAGACCACTGCTGCATGCCGTCAGTACAATCTGGTCACTGTTAACTCACTATTGATTACCACAGGTGCATAATTCCCTGAAGGAATATTATCTGATTACTATACTTGGAAAAAAATATCATAAAGTACATCACACTCATTGTGAGGCTCTTATTGACCACCTCAGGCAAGCTATCAGTATCCATGGGGATATTATGAGAACATTCAGTGATTTTTCTATTCTCGTCAGAAGGTGGAGCATCTACGTGGCAGGTGTCATTGAGACAGTGGGATTTCATTAGGTCCCTGTTGATCTGTGCATGTCTGGAACGCCTGTGGTAATGACTTTTATCGTCCAGCTGATGATCCATAAGTTACTGCTCATGCTGTGTTATCGTAGTTCTGGAAATTAAACACGTTCTATTTCATAAAATAGACCCTACACTTCAAATGCAAGGGCAATCACAGCTTGGTAGCATCTGACTTGGTTAGTTTTCACTTGTTATGATTTGTTTGAACCAACACCATCACTACAGAACTGAAATGTAAAAATAGAACCCAATACACTGAAAGATAAGGATTCCTAGAGAAGGTGAAATAGAGTTTTGATGAAAACCGTGGCCTGTTGTTTCCGAAACAACACAGATGAAAGTCATGAGAGCGAACTAGAGCAGCACAGTTGTGGTTGATAAACCAAAACAATGGGAACCTCGGGGTCTGAAAAGTGAAGCCAATGTAAAAGTGTCTTAACATGCAATCTTTCTAGAAGCCATCAGGGGTGCAGCGTTGAAAGTCCGGTTGAAAGAAAAAGTCAGATTGTAAGTCAACGAGAAAATTAACCCACTTCTCACTAGATTTATTACCTCAGTAAACATTGTAAATATGAGTTTATGGTCCAAATATGGTCACTTTCATTCACTGGTTTATATATATAAAAGGGGTCATACATGGTTTGAACCCGCTTTTGTCATTCAACAAAACACATCAAACTTAAAGGGTCCAGATTTTAAACAGCATGTAAGAATATACAATGGACACATGAACACATTATTTCCAAGATCCTGGCTACAGCCCTGATAGAGGAAGATATAATGTCAACAACACATAAGACAAGATAACCATTATAGCTCAATAGATTATAAAATAATATGAAATGGATAATGGTGCTAAACTCCGTGATTAAAATGTATAAAGAAGAAAACGGAGATAAAGACTGACAGGTGGACAGCAGGTAGATGGAGTTTTAAGATGACAGTTAAGATAGACTGAACGCCAGAATGGCAAATAGACCAGCTAGCAGAGTTACTGGCGGACTTATTGACAATGACGAATGCAAGCGAGTTTGGAACAACTTCCGTCCAATGACAACTCTGGAAAGTGAGAATGCACTATTTTCGATACCCTTAAGTGGAAGACACAAGTTACTCCAGTTAAACTAAAGGCCTGACAAACCACTTTAGTAGAAGTGAATGAGAAAGTACTCTGCTGCTGAAGTACTTAAGAGCTCCTCGTGGGTAGATGTTAATTCATTAGCTTTCAGCTTAGGAGACGGGAGTAGAGAGGCAGGCACAGAGGGATCCGCAGGAAGACAGAGATAAATAGAGCAGACACAGCTGGGGAGAAGGACCACATTTACTCAGGTACATTCACTCCACAACTGCTTCAATGTACAAGTTTGAGCATTTCATGTGAGCTCCACAGCAGGTAAAAGCAATTTGATTCACTGGTAGAAGAGTTTTACTTTGGCTCTGCCATTTTAATCTCAATGGGACTGGATGCTTTACCGTGTTACAAACGTCTGAGAATTTGAGCAAATAAAGACCAAGAGGTCAGAGGTCAGGCCTGACAGGGTGTTTTGGATGTCCCTTTACCATCAATATTTCTCTCTGCTTACTGTTACTCAGCTGAAGTTAACACTGAAACAACCCACTGAGTTGAATCTTCAACATAGAGGTTACTTTAAATCTTAAAGCTGTCAAAAGAAAACACTTTTGGAACTCTTGAAGTTGATCTTAGATTTGTTTTTCCCCGATAAGCAGAATTGAACAGAAATTGATGGTAAATGGTAGGAGGTGGGAGGAAAAGCTTCAAAACTGCTGGAAAATAGAGTGCACCATTACAAAGGTTCAAGGCAATGAACAAGGATTCTGTTCTAAATAAATCTTTGCTAAAATATTTGGCAGTGAATAGTAAGAGGTGCAGAATGATGCACAATACATAAAAGAGTTGTCAGCTGCAGGACCCAGTGGAGTCTCCTGTCCTGTATACAGTGCACCCGATGGATTTAGATTTTTATGGAAACTCATGAAAGCAGCAAATTAAGAACACATTGGACAATAGTGGACACCAGCATGGACACTAGTACTGAAATCATTAAATATGCAGACGTTAGTTTCAGCTCATGTGCCTTTTAAATATAGAAAGACCCTTAAAGGATAAAGTGGTGATGATGAAGTATGTCTTAATACATCACTACACTACAACGCTAATACATTGAAAGAAGTATTGTTACTTCTCTTAATACTGGATGCAGTTCTCAGCCCCAACTGATACTGACAATTTTTAAGATTTCAAACAGCTCTCTCTGGAGCCACAAAAAGCTATATGCATTTTTTTTCCACATATGCAGTAGTACTTCCCAAGATCTGTTCACAGACTTTTATGTGTAAAATTGTTGTGGGTTCCTTTAAATGTAAAGGCACCGCAGTGCAACTGCTCAGACAAAAAGTTACATATGTCTGTATACAGCAGAAATAACAAGAATTTCACAACTCTTCATGAAATTTAGCACTAAATCCAATAACTAAAAGATGGGAGACCACCATGTTGTATGTATTAATATAGTTATTCATACACATCAATAAGAAGGTGGTAACAGTCTGTTTTCAAGACAGAAAATAAGTCTAATTCTAATTGTACAAAAGTCTCATATTCAAAGTAATTGTATGTTCCGCTTCCATTCATCACTCATAAAAAACACTGTTGAAACTATAAAACAGAAGCATTACTTGGATGATAATGCTTTTTTGAAATTATACAGTTGGTAATGAAAGAGTTATGTGGGCGTAAAGGGTTGAATAACTCCCTGAAACCAGGAGCATCGACTTATAAGAGAATAAGAACATAGGAATAAAAGAGGATTTCAGAGAAAACAGTGTGTGCTGAGAGGTCAATGTTAGACTAGAGAATGATTATCTCATTTGTTTGGAATTGGTTTCTCTTTGCAGTGCAGTCGTTAAGTCACCTCTGACATGCAGAATGGAAAGATTCAAATGTGCTGGAGTTTGATTGGAATTGATGCCACCAGAGTGAAGAGATGACAGCACGGGGACATGATCTCATTACTGAGTGGAAATTAAACTTGGAAGAAGCAGTTCTGAACAATCTGTACTTATACTGGGCGATAATACAAGACAAGTGTAAAGTTGTGCAGATCTTGGGAAAAATGGAAAAAAGCTAAACCTGCTTTAAAGCTACTACAAGGAACTTTCATCTGGTTTAGAAAAACAATTCATATGAGCATTTTTGCCAACGCTCGTAGCACATTGAAGGAATAGTTCACCCTTAAAATGACCATTTGTATATCAATCAATCACCCCATGTTATCTTGGATTCTTAAAGAAAACTTTTGTTTTTCTTGCATGCCTCCACAGTGAACGAAGACTCTTTAAATGGATGAAAGCAGAGTAAATTAATGATGAATTGTAATGGAGGCCAGGTTTAACAACAGCAAATCAAAATCAAACATCCAGTTACAAACTCTCACACATTAACCAAGTCTCGTTATCCAGTTGCATTCTAATTTCTACTCAAACACAAGTCTTTCTATTTAAAACATTTCCTCCACAAGGGCTCAAGCATGAGACGTTAGTCAAAGCAAAGTTTTCTTCAGGAATTCAAGGTAACATGTAGTGAGTAATTGATATACAAATGGTAATTTTGTGGGTGTATTCCTTTAAAGGCAATTACTGGGTTTATTGTTGTAGCTCTGCCACTTGGTTGTGTCAGTATAGAACATTAACAGGTTAAAGAAATAATTTGTAACATTTCGGATCATTGCTAAAAATTGGTGCAATTATAAACAAGCCAACAAAAATCCAGATTAAATACCATTTCAAGTAAAACTCAAGGTGAGCACAGCAGTAACGTCAATAATAATCCGTACAGAATGTATGCTAGGTTTGAAGTTAAACCAAGAAGTATATCTGTAAACTGTGACTGATGTTTACAATTGAACAGTTTTTTCCGTGGTCAATTAACTACTACTAAAGAAAATGGCGATTGTTTTTAGTTTCTATGCTGACAATACATGTCAGTGGAACCGTGAAGGGTTGTCCCAGAAAACAGGTAAGAGAACGTATGCAGCTCTGCAGACGGATAGCTGGCTAGTTAGCTAGCGACTGAGGTGGAGGGACCGTTAGACACAGCACTGTCACTGGCCACCAGCCTGCTGTTCAGCTCGTTACCTGTAACCCGAGTAGCATTGAAGCATGGTGGAATTAGCAAGCTAGCCATCTGTACTTTAATTGCTAGTTGGCTAGTTAGCTTGCTCATTCCACCATACTTAAAAATGTACACTGGTTACAGAAAACGAGCCAAATTAAGTTGTCAATCGTCTGGCGATAGTGATTTGCTTTCCTACGCTGTGACAAGAGTGTGTGGTTGAAGCATTAATTTACACTTACCGGTAAATTGTAATTGTTGTCAGAGAAGTCCTGATTTGCATTCACTCTAAGAGGCTGCTTGTCAGGAAAACACAGGTTGTTTAAAAGGAATAGTGAAGAAGTTTTGGGAAATTAGCTTTGTCGCTGTTGTGCCAAGAAGGTTGACACCACACTTCTGCAAGTTGTTTCCCATTTGTTTCATGTCTTTTATGCTAAGCTAACCATCTGTTGGCTGAGGCTTTGCATGAAATGGACAGACATGAGAGTCGTACCGGTCTTCTCATCCAACTCTTGGCAGGTGTTTTAACAAATGTCCAACGCTCTCATTTTTCTGGTGAGGACTGTCTCTTGTTGAATCCCCACATGACCCATATTCAGCAATTGCAATGCATAAACATATCTTGCGCAGATGCAAAGTTAATCTTTGCTGATATTGTTGTCAAGCCTTTGATAGCGCCGAATGACAATACATAAACAAAAGTGAATTATTGCGCCTTAGGAGAGGAAACCTCTATCAATTAGTTTGAATGCTGAATGAGGTTTTATTGTTGTGTAGGCACATGTAGTGGTAAACCAGGGATTGGGATATATTGTCAGATTTCGGCCAGTATATTCCCTGCAGACAGTACATTTGACCTAGTATCCTGAAGCAATTCACAAAGGACTGTTTATTTTGCAGGGCTGACCATACCACAGGAAGAATTATAGATGAGGCATCAGGGAGGAAGATGCTTCGACACAGCGGCCAAGGCTGAACAGGAAGGCTGAAAAGCCAGTGTAAACCCTGTCTGGGTGGTGTGGCTTAGCGGATACATTCCCATCTACATAACAGAGAGAGTGGAGGATTTGCGGTCAGGGATTGAGAGGGCCACAAAGGCATCCTCCGAGGCAGCCACCGTTCGAAAATGAGGAAGTGTAAGAGGCATCATTTGGTGAAGCATTTGTTACGGAGGTCTGGGAATAAAACCCTGACATACTTACTCACTCATACTGCTCACTACTTTCTTTAACCTGCTGGCTACTATTAAGAAATGTACCTAATATCCCCACGGCGAGCAGTAAAGTTCCTTCCTGTCACTTCTCTGGACCTTTAACAGAAGAGCACAATACCTCATGTCTTGTATTTTAGTAAATGCCCGTGCCCCTCTCTTCTAAGCACCGGTCATTAGACATTAAAAGCAGCTTATGAGTTCATTACAGGCATAATGACCATGATATAATAATCTTCGGTGCAATTTGCACAATGTCTAAAACCTCAAGGCAGTGAGCGCGAGTCTGAAGGAACTGTGTGGGAAACACCCTCATAATGCAGTCATTACAGATCCATAATGGAACATGTGATGACAGATTGTATGTAACTCTCAAATTTCATAATAATGAAGAGCAACAGTGCACTTAATGTGAGCCACGGACTTTAGGTCAGACAGAAATACCCAGAGAGCCTTTTATCTGGTCAATGAAGTGCTTTAATGACAGCCTATAATGTCTGTTAAATGACAGATCAGGTGACTTATATTACATACACTACACAAACATGCTGCATACCCACTTACAACTGATTCTACAGCTCCATATATACCTATTTTATACAGAATAACATGATGTGTATCAAGACAGCATTTCAAGGGGTATGAAAAATTCATATATTAGGCCTTTCGCAATAATGAAATATGTATGTAAGATGTAAGATATGTTAGCAATGTTCAGGTCAATGTGTGTTTGGCTGTGAATTTTGACAGTGCTTGCATGAAGAAACATACACTTTTAATTGATCCCTGTCAATAAAAAAAGTCTATATGGCTGTAATTAGGTTCACACTATATAATCTTTGACTATACTCTTCAGTCTTACATAGAGATGTACATGTTGACGCATTTGTAGCTCTGCGTCATGACAGTTTGCTGTGTCCAGTCTTAGATAAAACAGTTACACTGGAATAGTTGTACACAATGATGAAGTAAAAGTAGCAATACCACTATATGAAATAACAACATTTCAAGAAAAAAGTTTGGCATGTTCTTACTCGCAACTCGTCAAAGACCGATGCTTGATTGGTGGTCCTACAGACGCTCTAGGTACACATCTACTCTGGACGTCTCAGGGACATGTCAATTTCCGCTTTTTACATGCATCGTGTCTATTCAAAATAAACTTAACAAATATAGGTTTACTTTATTTAAGGTTTACTTGGTAAAGTTTAGGAAAATATTGTTGTTTGGGTTAAGATAAGCATATTTGTTACCTAAAATGAGTGCATTCCTAAGTAACTTACGTACTTAGCTAAAGATGCTTACGTAAGTTACTTAACAAAAGTAAGGTAAAATAGGTTAACATCAACTAGGTTTCACATTGAAGTTGTTGAACAGCAGTCAACAACTTCCTCCCTATGCTTACTTTCTGTTCTTTAAACTAGAAAATACAAAGCGAATGCTTTGATTGGCCCGTGGCTTTTCCATCTGTTCTACTTTTTCAATGCACGGATGCTGGTTGAGTTATTACCATACCGTGAGTACCACTCTCAGTCTGCCAGCAGCAGGGAGTGAGGCGAAGGGACATTGGGTTTGTCAGCTAGCAAACACTCATTCATGTCTCATTTTGGTCTGATAAACAGTACATTAGTACATCCATGTACCATAGGTACATTGTGAAGGTAAGCAAAAATAACAACAGAGGACAAAACCAAGATGAGCTTGAGGCCATGTCCACACTACTACGTTTTCATTTTAAAACTATTTCCGTCCACAAGAGTGTTTTAGCACCATTTTTGAGGAAATGTCCATTCACATGTTAACCTTTAAAAACCCATATAACATGATCATTCATGTACACTGTATGCGTTTGCTGGTGTAAACAGGAAGCAGATTGGTTGTTTGGTGACAGAAAATACAACAGAGTATTATAATACTCCCCATAATAATAAACAATTTATTTTTCAGACTTAGTTACAACTCTGCAGGTTTTGCACTATCTTTCTCTCACACACATATATCAAATTTAACTTTTGGTCAACACACGTCTTTCACTCATTTCCTCTGGGTTTCGTTGTCTTTTTTTACACTTGAGCTTTTTCAGTGGCTAAAGTCCCTGTCACACTAGAGAGCATTTATGCTTTTGTTCCTTGTGGACTTCACAACAGTTGTGCAGAACAAAATAAGCATTAATTAGAAAAGGAAAGTCATCGGTTTTGTGTCCATCGCCCTCCTCAAAGCTGCGAACTGTGACGTCAGATGTAGAGCTGAAAACGCCGCTAGACACGCCGCTTGCTTAAAGCTCCAATAACAACTTGCTTCCTCTGAATGTCGGCAGTAGAATTATAAAATGCAAAATATACTACACAACAGTTGCTAGTATGCACACAACAAGGTCAGCAACGCCTGTAATCATTTATCCCTGTTGAATTAACCTGGTAGTCGATCGATAATCATAGCTGTTGTTTGTTTTCTTCCAGAAAGGGTCACGTGATAAGTGCGTGATGAATCAGGGAAGGGCACGTTGTGACTGCTAAGACCCGATCAAGAAGCGAACGCGGGAGCCTACGTCATCGTTTCCAAACGTATCCGTTTTGGCCGGTTTACACAATGAGGTAAACCCAGTGTTTTCCATCTCATCCGTCCTTGGAGCGTTCTCAAACTCCTCCGTTTTGTGCTCTAAAACTCCGGCCTAGTGTGAACGCTCAATGTAAACATAGCAAAAGATATGCGTTTTAAAATGGAAACCTAGTAGTGTGGACATGGCCTTATTCATACGACTGGTCAATGATTATCTTATATAGGCTATGTTGTGAGGTTATTACATTATCAGAATCAATTAATGTTTCATTTATTGCTAGAAACTTACTAGCTTTGTTAAGCTAGCACTTCCGTAACATTATGACCTCATAAAGTTACGGAAGTGAAGGAGAGAATTCAATCGAGCCGTTTCAGGCAGCTCAGGAGCAGTGATTCTGAAGGGGAGGGTAACTCCACTTTAACGTAACACTAAGCAATTAGTTAGCTGAGTTTGCTCCACATATTTAATCAAAATCACAAATAGTGGTTCAATAATTTCTGAATTTTATGTTCTTAGAAGAAAATGCAGGACAAAAAAGAAAAAAAAAAAGGTCAGTATTTACTTGCCGTTCCTGTTTTACATTAACCAATTCAATGATTTACATGCCGTGGCTGCAATCAGACCTGCCTCCTTTCATTAGTGTTCAGGCTGAAATTAGCTTGTACTGCCATGTTTGGTTCTTTGATTTATTTTTAAATTAGTTTTCCTAAATTGAATCCCATGTGAGGACAAAAAAAATATTTTGCACAAGTACCAAACTCTGTGCATCATGTAGAATTGCTTCATGTCACTTTTTGCTGGACTTTTCCTCTCAGTGAGTTGCTTTCAGGGTTAATTTTCCCTACAGCTGGCACTGTTCTGATAGCTGCTGGTATCGAAGTGTCACCTGAAGATGTGTGTTTCTACACAGAGACAACAAAACTGACATTCACAGGGGGGTCGGGTGGATGAGCAGTATAAGTGTGGATTTTCCAGGAGGGAAAACATGTTGTGGCTTTCACTTTCCCCTCCATCCGTCAGCAAACATTCTCTCTCTCTCTCTTCTTCCTCCCACTCCGAAACTTCTCCCTCTCCTCCTCCTCCTCCCTAATATCCCTCCAACTCTTTTTTTGGTGTACTTTTTTTCTCACTTTCACTCCTCTCCGTTTTTGCATAACCTCCTTCCTGCCTTCACTTGCTCACTTTACACCCGGGCTCTCTTTCTCCCCCCCTCTCTCTATCTCTCTCACCAGCATCACCCCCCCCCCCCCCCCCATTCTCTATGGATAATTCATCAGTGTTTCTCAGAGCTGCTGCCTGCCTGCCTACTGTGATTTCCACTGGGACTCTTTCAGGGACCATTCCCACCTCAGCCGGGAATTAGAGCCACGGCTACAGAGAGAAATTAATCACAGCCACCTTATACTAACCCGTATACACAGACCCACACTCACACACACACACACACACACACACACACACACACACACACACACACACACACACACACACACACACACACAGGAGAACGTTCTCCTTAACTTTTCTCTCTTTTACTCTCTTGCTTGGTTCAACTCTCATCCACTTGAAACTTTCATTTTGTAAAGGTGCATATTCTCTAACATACCTTTTTTGGGGAGTTTCTAACACTTTTGATCTCACACTTACCCACACACACACACACACACACACCAGCAGCGTCTCTTTGATAAGCTCTGTCCCCCGTGGCTGCTCAGCAGTGTACCTGGACTGTAGCGGCCATCGTGATAACTGTAGCTTGAGAAATATAAGAATGAATGCTGCAATATCAACGCACCTTCTCCAGTTCTTCATGCTCAAGACCAAAAACACATGCTGCAGATGCTGCTGTTCCATTACTTATCATGATGTTTTGTTATCAGTGGAAGAGGAAGATATTGTTTGACAGCCATTAATCTGTTTGTCATCGGTATGACATGATGAAGGAAGGCAAAGGGAAGAGGAAGAGGAAGAAGAAGAGGAAAATAAGACAGAGACGTGAAGAGAGGACAGAAAGAGCAGAGAAGATGCAACAGGGAAAGAGAGATGGAGGCGGAGGGGGATGGGACGGGTTTCAGACTTTCACCATTACGACTCGATACAGCAGCGACACACTTACGTGTGTGTGTGTGTGTGTGTGTGTGAGAGAGAGAAAAAAAGCGTATTGATCAGGGATCGAGTGACTCCCAGTGTGAACACCAGAGGAGGGACTGGAAGCACAGTGAATGTCACCACACACACTTACAGTACCTAAAGTTTGTGTTTGTGTGTGTGTGTGTGTGTGTGTGTGTGTGTGTGTGTGTGTGTGTGTGTGTGTGTGTGTGTGTGTGTGTGTTTAGGCAGGGGTAAGAGGGAGACAGACTTCACAGCTTCCATACAGAGCTATAGGAGAACTACTGCTGAGATTTGGCCCATTAGAAATTTATCAAGCAGCCTCTTTTCTAGTGTAACATAGAAAAACATTCCACTGCAGTTGGATGCAGTGAGAAGTTGTTTCATTGTGGTACAAATTTACAAGTGAGTAATAATCTGTAACATTTTAATGTAAATAAATATGATGTAAGTCAATATTCAACTTAAGGTGCACACTGTTCCTTACATCAAGAAGGTCTTTATTGTGTCATCACTGACATTTTGCATTATGTGTGTGTGTTAATGTCATTGATGTTGTCATGTTGTCAAAGAAACAACAGTTGAGTAAGGGTTAGCGTAGAAAAGTCAAGCATTAGCCATTAACAAGTCCCAGTAAAGGCCGCCATCTCCGTAACTTACATGGAAACGATAATATAGATAGAGGCAAAAAACAGGGATGTAGAGAACTTTAAATTTGAACAAGAAATTGTTACATTTTTGGAAATGTACGTATTTGCTTTCTTGTCAAGAGAGAAAAAGTTAAAAAAAAACTACCAATGAAGGTTTATACACTTAGCTGAGGTGGAAAAGTGATGTCCTTTCCACTGAAATATATTTTAAATTGCAGCACATCAGATCTGTGTGGAGCTATGTTGAGAAAATGAATACATGGAACAATCAGAAATTCCATATTTCATGGAAGTGTCATGGTCATGGTCGTATTCTGCGATGGTCTAATAAACCCAGCTGGAGAATTATTGCCACCAGCTTTTTTATCTCAATGTATTTGGAAGGAAACCTAAATAGTGTCATTGCTGTATGCTAAATATGAATATGTACCAGTTTTGTTTTTTTTGGTCTCACTTCCGTAGAGGTTCTAAACGAGCTGAGCCGTTACTAGAAGATGGAGTAAAACACTGTAGACCACTGGTTAGTCAGGGAATTGTAACTTAAATTGTTTTTCGATTACTGACACAGCTTACTCAGACTCCCCTCCGGCCCTATCTGGTATACAAAGTTTGCAGTGGTCTAAGGGTAACATGTACTATCCCCATACAATAAAACAATTATTAAAATCACTCTTAAAACATGCAAACATAGCAAACTAAGGTACAATCAGTCATTTTCAGCCGAGCGGAAGGCAGTTGCAAATAGCTCCCCAAGCTTCTTTCTGTTTTCTCTGTGCTCTGATGTTTACTTCCCCCTTGGCATTTTGTGCCCTGGATAGAACATCATTTAATTAAATAAAGATTATTAGTAAAGAGAGAAAAATAAACCAGACCGCTTACTGCTTTGCTCCGTCGCTAACGGAACACTAAGTTAACGCAGTTTATTCAAAAGACTATCACCGGCTTTATAACTGTCTGCAAACAGCAGTTGAGAATCCAATCTCAACTCAATTAAGGTCCACTCACTTGCTCTGGAGCTTTTGACAACATCACACCATTGTCTTCAGCAGACTGAGTTTGCTCTGTTGTGATTGAACTGTAGATGTTAAAACTTTTAGTACTCATAAGCTTTATATTTTAGCTTGATGAAAGCCGTATGACACGCTTGAAAGCTCTGGAATGAGCGAGTAAGTGGACCTTGAGTTAAGATTGTCAACTGAACTAATGATGTTAAGGGGTTCTGCAGGGACTCAATTAGGAAGAATAACACCACGAGTGGATACCGTACAACCTTTATTTGCACTGCAATTAGTGCCACTCCCTTTTGAAAAGAAGGAGCGTGACCTAATTTACCTGTGGGGATATAAGAAAGATGGGAATAACAAAACTGAGGTAGACAGCTCACATGGAAAAGGACTAGCTTCCTATTCCCATAAAATGCACAATAAATCCACTACTTAAGTACAGTTACAGGGCACCCAGACGTTGTAGACGTTCGGGGCTCAGTCCAAACATAGAGGGGGGTTGTGGGTATGCATGGCGAGTTAAGTATTATGCCCTCTTTTAGGAGTACACAAAGGCTTGACTGGATCACGTGGTGAGTGAAGAGAAGCATCATCCCCCTTTAGAGCGGCTTGATAGAAAGGATAGAGCTCGATTGATTGGAGTGAATTAGAGAAAAGGTCAGGCCACAGCTGGGGCAATAAGGCTACTGTTGCTGGGATTACTGCAGCGAAACACACACACACACACACACACACACACACACACACACACACACACACACACACACACACACACACACACACACACACACACACACACACACACACATTTTCACATCCCACTTGTAAAACAACACGCACACGATCACACATCCAGCAGAGGCAGATGAACACAACTAACATGTACATGACACACTCTTTTCAAGCTGAGAAAACCAATGTTGTAACACACACACACACACACACACACACACACACACACACACACACACACACACACCTTCTGCTGCTTATCCTATCGCTGTTCTGAACATCAATCCATCTCATGCGCAATGAGCCTTGTCGACCATTTACTACTCTGTTAGGTCGTCTTTGCTGACACTGAATATGTGTGTGTGTGTGTGTGTGTGTGTGTGTGTGTGTGTGTGTGTGTGTGTGTGTGTGTGTGTGTGTGTGTGTGTGTAAAATGCCTCAAATAACATGTAGCTACTGATTTGGTTGCTCAAGGTCAAACACAAACATACACACACACACACACAAATAGCGGCACCTTCCTTTTTTTCTTATAACAAACCATCTTTCTTTAAACATCCCTTGACACCCGCTCATTCTCTTCCTGACCTCCCTCTCCCCTCCACTTTGCTTTCTTCTCCCTCTTCCTCGTCCCCCTCCTCCTCCTCCCCTCTCTGCCTCCCCCAGTTTAACCATTCATTAGTATAACCTTCACTCTCTTTCTGTTCTGTCTCTCTTTCTGTTCTGTCTCTCTCCCCCCGTGTTCACCCCTCCCTTGCATACATCTTCATAATCTGTCCTTTAAGTCCTCATATCCTCACCATCTTCCTTTCCTCTCCTTGTCACTAACTCGCCTCATCCATTCTCCCTTCACTCTCTCTGCTCTTCATAGATTGAAACAATAATGTTGTTTTAAAAGCAAAAAAAAAAAGAGAGTAAGTTTCTCTTTCTCTAATAACTGTAAATTTTATATTTCTACTTCCCAGATTTCTCTTCTCTGTGCTTTTGGTTGTTACTTGCAGTAAATGTTGATGTTCAGAATAAGAAACATGTACTCTTTCTGAAGAGTGGTCGTTTTAAGTTATTGATGTGTTAACCTGAAGCAGTAGCCACTACTTCATATACTGTTGTGTGTGTTCAAAGGAAGTGACTATGTAACTTTTGGAAGAAGAAATAATAATGTAAGCTTATGTACTCTTGCTGGATATTTGTGTTCACAGTTCACTGGCTCTTCTCTTCTTGTGCTACAGTTCCAATATGTCATATATACAGTTGTCACTGCTGTATATAGTGCTGAATATGTGCTGAATTTGAGCAAACAACTATTTGCTAGTAACAGATAATTACACTTTCCCGACCAAATGCGTCGTCATGGAAGCATTGCACCAGCCCTCATGTTAGCACTTTTGCCGTTCTTTTTACTGTTAGCACCGCTTTGCTCTGTTTGCACCGTTAGCTGCAAGCCGCCGGCTCAGCCGTCCCCATGTTGGGGCTCGTTGAGAGGCATTAGATATGCTCCCAATCTCATATATAGCTGTCACAGTTCTTCCTCCATACTGTCAGTAGCTCCATATTCCCTGTCACTCTGTCTCACTCACCTAATTGGCTCACTCTGTTCACCTGCCTGTCACTCTCTCTCAGTTCACTCTGGCCACTCCCAGTTCCACTTCCAGCTCACAGCCCAGCCCCCCCTCTCTCTCACCACACTCTCCCTCACTCACCTAATCAGCCTCATGCAGTGCACCTGTCTGCCACACCCACCTCATCAGCACAATCACTCTCACCTGCTCACTCTGCTGCACCTACACCCTGCAGTATTTAAACCCCAGTCAGTCACACACTTGCTGCCAGATTGTTCGTTGCATTTATGTCAGACCTTCCAGCAAATTCCCGTGGACTGATTTCCCGTTGCCGACCCTGCCTGCCTGCCTGCCTGTCTGGACTTCCCTGCCTTGCCTGTGCCCCGGTCAACGACTCAGCCTTCTGTCCCCTACCACCGGATTCCCCTACCTTGCCTTTGCCTCGGTTAGCCACCTTAGCCTTCTGTCCCTGACCACGAGTTTAGCCTCCGCTTCCTCTGGTTTCCATCTGCCTGATCCCCTGCCTGTTTCCCAATGTGAGTCTGACCCTGCCTGTATGTCTGCTGTGTGTTCAGCTTTGAATAAAGCTCCAGAACTTTATCTGTCTCCTGGTCGTCCTGCTTTTGGGTCCACACCCCATCCATGACAATAGCACCTTAAAAGCATACCAAGGCATCATATTTCTTTATAATCATATGTTAAGCATGTAAAGAATTTGTTTGTATTTGCAGAGTAACTAGTCACAACAGTCAAGGGTGGCATTTCTATTCAACTTTAATTGTGAGGTTGATCTTCTTGCCAAAGTATCTCAGGACACTGTTCTCTTACTGTCTTGCCACCATAATATTGCATTTAGAAGATCTAAATTGATAAAAATGTCAAAACAGTCATCTGAGTCGCCTTCAGTTTAAGTGCTTTAACTTCTTCCACTCACAATTAGTAGCTATTGCAATTATAGCTTGCCGTAGCTTATTTCTGGCTATCATCATAGGTGCAAACATGTTCTTCGCAGCTGTCTCGTATATGGGCAGGAAAGCCACCACTGCGCTGAAATATTTGCACCTCAAGGTCAGAATGAATAAATAACGAACTTTGACACAGATTTTTACTAGCAGTTTTCTAAGCGCAAGCCCGAGAAGAAGCTTTCCCTATAATTGAGGCCACTGGAGCTGGAGGTTTGCTGCTCATTGCCTGGTGGAAACATAGAGGGAACTGCAGGAAGGTAAATAACCTTTGAAGCAGATTGCCGTGATCATACTTCACACTGTCTGTAAGTGCAGATGTTATGTTTGAGTCCGCAAGCATTTCTGTGTTGATGTAAACCCAGAGAGGTCTGGGACGCCGTCTCCACTATACAAACTGCTGCTCTCTGTTTACAGAGGCATCCGGCAGTGATAAAATATTCATCTGCAAAAACAACTCCTGCGTAACATGCGTGGCTTTCACCTGAGACTTACTCACGCTCTCTCAAACCGCACTGTAAAGATGAATCGCAGTGTGGGATGAACGAAGGCCCGACATATATACTGTATATAATAACATGCAGTATTTATAAAATAATGGGCTATATATATTTACATATATGGATATATTTTCAACTATGTTGCATGTCTTTCACAGTTACATTAAAAACTATGTGCTAAAATGTAGCAGAAATATTTGTTTTGTACAAATTTACCAAATGCATCCATATGTTTTTATCCAAGACATATTTTCTGTAACACAGAGTTTAAGAAACAAAATAAATATTTCTAGTTAACTGCAGTTTTTAAATTACAAATAAGGAGTAAAAAGGTTTATTACATCAATTTATAAAAATGCATAAAGACAAAATAATGCAGTTTTAAATGCACATATTAGAAAGATTCTGGTTATAATCTACAAGCAAGCTGAATGGATGAATGTTTAAAAACGTATACAAAACAATATCTTGATCCCTCATGTATCAGGGATATTAAGGTGCACTATCTATGTAAATGCCCACATTCCCATATATTAGATTATGTATAGTTTACATTATAATCCACATATTTGGTTTATTGTAGGCAAACAGCAGGAAAACATGAGGAGGCAGTGTGTCCAGGGTAGTAACACCTCTTACCACACACAGGAGATATTTTAGGAGGGTAAAACTATCCTGGTTTTGTGAGGTGGGCCGCATGTAAGTATCCTGAATCATATTTCACATAATGTGCAAAAATAGTGTTCCTGGAATCCACTCTGAAGCGCTAACCCAAGGGGAAAACAGTGGACCTGGAAGTTATTTTCAAGAAATAGACGTGTTGTATGTCACGTTTTGGTTGTCGGAGCAAGAATCCAGAGAGGAGAATTCCATCGAACTAAGGCCACGTGTTCAGCTTTGGTTGTCAAATCCAGCAGCTGTTACAGAAAGCAGCAGAACATATCTTTTTTCATCTGGTGGTAGGCTACTCATTATTGTCAGGCACATGCTGTGAGTTCACTTCATTTTCTTTATTCTTAACACATTCTGCCAGAACTCCTTGATGGTAATCAGTGCATTACGACCTCAGAATTTGACTAATACCTGCAAAAACTGTCAATCTGAAAACATTATCCTCACGAGACGCAATTTTGACAATAATTCCTTATTTAAGAGAATAAAACTGATGCAGTATTGCTGCAACAAAGAGGTTCTCTGTAAATTGTAGCGAAGTTCCCCCGTCCGCTAAAATAAAATCCTACTGTTGGATGTGTTGACTTTCCTGGCCACAGTTTTGAGTGAAATCCAATCTGACCCCCCACACAGCAGAGAGAGCAGCACTCTGTCTGGAAAAAAACCTGCACTCGGCAGACCTTTTACGCCTTCATTGCTTTGCTCTCCTCTTTGGTAAAAAAAAAAAAAGCCTCACAGAAGAGAATGTTGTGCAGCTTACTGATGTCACCTTAAAGGATTCTTGGGTATTGAAGTTCAAAATGTTCAAACACTTATCTCTCTCAGCAATTTGGAGCTGGAAACATGCTGAGTTGCCCGGTGATGCTTTGATCTAGAGTCGTGAAATGTCACTGAAAAAAACCTAACTTTTTAGAGTCATCTTGCGTAATCAAGTCCTGCATCTGTGGTGTAATCTGAGTTCTGTGTTGTTTCATCATCAATGGTGAAAAAACAGTAAAAATTTTAATGTAAAGCTACAGCCAGTAGCTGGTTAGCTTAGTCTAGCATGAAGACTGGAAACAGTCTGCCTGTCTCCCTCCAAAGGTCACGATATCAACAAAAAAGCATAAAAATGATCTTTTTACTAGACAGATATGAGAGTAGCATTTACCTTCTGATCTGATGAGTCAAGGAAGCAAATTTTCCAAGTTGTTGAACAACTGCTGTTTATTTATTGTATATGAGTGTTTTGTGGACGTTAGCATCGCACGGGTTCCCTCAGAAAAAAAAATCCTTACACAAGATAATCTTCACAAACTAACGGTAAAGGCTATAAACAAACGACAGACCAATAACATTCATGGCACTAAAGGCGGACTACTGTTTTTTTGTCTAATTTAGCCACTTGTTAGCAACTGCGGCTTTAAGTCAAGTAAATGCTTGAAGGTTGTTTACTGACGTATTGTATGTCATAGAACCAAATGTCAAAAATGTTTTAAGCTTGTGTTAACCAGACCTTATTTCAGGCCTCTAACCAAAATAAAAACATTGATTTTGAGACGAGGGAACCAGAAGTGCAAAAATGCTGACTCATTTCAGGGTTTAGGACTAATTCTTGCAGTGTTACATACAAAACAAAAAGCTAATTTGATGCAATTGCTAACACTTTTTGGCTAACATACAGTGGGTACGGAAAGTATTCAGACCCCTTTAAATTTTTCACCCTTTGTTTCATTGCAGCCATTTGCTAAAATCGCATTAATGTACATTCAGCAACCCATCTTCACAGAAAAAAACAGAAATGTAGAAATTTTTGCAAATTTATTAAAAAAGAAAAACTGAAATATCACATGGTCATAAGTATTCAGACCCTTTGCTCAGTATTGAGTAGAAGCACCCTTTTGAGCTAGTACAGCCATGAGTCTTCTTGGGAATGATGCAACAAGTTTCTCACACCTGGATTTGGGGATCCTCTGCCATTCTTCCTTGCAGATCCTCTCCAGTTCTGTCAGGTTGGATGGTGAACGTTGGTGGACAGCCATTTTCAGGTCTCTCCAGAGATGCTCAATTGGGTTTAGGTCAGGGCTCTGGCTGGGCCAGTCAAGAATGGTCACAGACTTGTTCCGAAGCCACTCCTTTGTTATTTTAGCTGTGTGCTTCGGGTCATTGTCTTGTTGGAAGGTGAACCTTCGGCCCAGTCTGAGGTCCTGAGCACTCTGGAGGAGGTTTTCTTCCAGGATATCTCTGTACTTGGCCGCATTCATCTTTCCTTCAATTGCAACCAGTCGTCCTGTCCCTGCAGCTGAAAAACACCCCCATAGCATGATGCTGCCACCACCATGTTTCACTGTTGGGATTGTATTGGGCAGGTGATGAGCAGTGCCTGGTTTTCTCCACACATACCGCTTAGAATTAACGCCAGAAAGTTCAATCTTGGTCTCATCAGACCAGAGAATCTTATTTCTCATAGTTTGGGAGTCCTCCATGTGTTTTTTGGCAAACTCTATGCGGGCTTTCATATGTCTTGCACTGAGGAGAGGCTTCCGTCGGGCCACTCTGCCATAAAGCCCCGACTGGTGGAGTTGACTTTGTGGAACTTTCTCCCATCTCCCTACTGCATCTCTGGAGCTCAGCCACAGTGATCTTTGGGTTCTTCTTTACCTCTCTCACCAAGGCTCTTCTCCCACGATTGCTCAGTTTGGCTGGACGGCCAGGTCTAGGAAGAGTTCTGGTCATCCCATACTTCTTCCATTTAAGGATTATGGAGGCCACTGTGCTCTTAGGAACCTTGAGTGCTGCAGAAATTATTTTGTAACCTTGGCCAGATCTGTGCCTTGCCACAATTCTGTCTCTGAGCTCCTTGGGCAGTTCCTTCGACCTCATGATTCTCATTTGTTCTGACATGCACTGTGAGCTGTAAGGTCTTATATAGACAGGTGTGTGCCTTTCCTAATCAAGTCCAATCAGTTTAATTAAACACAGCTGGACTCCAATGAAGGAGTAGAACCATCTCAAGGAGGATCAGAAGAAATGGACAGCATGTGAGTTAAATATGAGTGTCACAGCAAAGGGTCTGAATACTTATGACCATGTGATATTTCAGTTTTTCTTTTTTAATAAATTTGCAAAAATTTCTACATTTGTTTTTTTCTGTCAGGATGGGTTGCTGAGTGTACATTAATGCGAAAAAAACGAACTTTTTCGATTTTAGCAAATGGCTGCAATGAAACAAAGAGTTAAAAAGTTAAAGGGGTCTGAATACTTTCCGTACCCACTGTACTTCAACAAGAGATATACCCACATCTGGTTAGCTGTTAGGGTCACAATTTATTTAATTTTGCCAATGGGCATTTGTAGGAAGTAATAAGAGGAACAAGATACCATTGTTACCGCAAAGCACAACAGAGTTAGAAACATGAGCCGTCAGACGATCAGTCAAGTTGTAAACAAGCTAACAGTTTAGCAGGGTTACCTAAAGCACTTTCTTTTGAGGTCAAACTGAAAGTGACATGATGGTTTTAATCCCTCATTTCACAGAAAAACTTTACTTTTGTATGTATGGTAGATTCAATTTGAACCAGGGGGTAGGTCTGTTAAATGTGATGGGATGTTTTAAACAGTTTGGGTGATTATTTTACGGTTATAGTTTGTTTATTCCTACAAATAAATTTGGGGACTTTGTTTAAAACTTGCCAATTTATTGATCGACTGACTTCTCTTTAACTGAAAGCAATCCCAGATCTCACTAGTTCCAGGTACAGTGAGATCTGTATAAATAAATGAATAAAGCAACACTATTCCTCATCCTTTAAACTTGTTTTAAGTCAGAATTCTGTCCTTCAGTTTCTCTTAAAACTTGTTCAGTGAAACAAATTTGTCCTTGCTCTCCAACATTGACCTGCAGATGATTGGTGTGTAAAATTTGTCTTTTGTTCTTTCAATAGTTTGGTTGTCAATGAACTTTAAACTTGGCCTTGTTATCACACTGAAGAGCTTTCGATAGCGAGGACAAACACAAACTCAAGTAATGTCTGTGGTAAGGGCTCGATCCACGCACTTTATAAAGCTCCAAAAATAAAATACTACTCCACATACAGCTTGTAAGGCCTGGTCATGAACCAATGCTACTGCAACCTTCACCAGGGTTTCAACTGCCTTGAAAGTGAGTACATAATGTAAAATGTATCTTTCTTTTTTTTTTGCAGTGAGGCCTTTACACACCTTGACGACACAAAAATGCAAAACATTCCCCTGACCATATTTCGCATCAAAATTATTCAAAGGGCCAGCAATGCAAATTTTACAAAGTTGCAGCACTTAAAAGGTTTAAATAGTTTCAAACTGATAGAGAACTAACTACCAGGATCATATATTTGAAATATGTGCATTCTGAGTGAAAGTACTCATTACAAAATTAACAGTTCAAAAACTATATTGATGTGTGATTTAATCGCCCTCGGTTGTTTAGAGTTCTTAAGTAACCTTGTTTTCACCCAAAGCACACTGGAAAAATCCATTTGAACGTCAGCAACAGAGCAATATGAACACACTCGATTAGTTGGTCAGTCAGCACCAGTTTAATGATTTTCTATAAAGGTAGCAAAACCTACTACGTATGGATGGATAGAGGGATAGACGGACAGCGAAAACACCTGTAAGGGGTGCAGAGAGATAGGAGTAAAGAAAGGAAGGGTGGGAGAGGGAAGAAGTGGGAGACAAGCAGACATTACGAAAGACAGCCAAGGACAAATTACAGAAATTGAAAGCAGAAAAAGGCTGCGTCTGCTGAGTTTGAAAAAGACTCTCGGCCATTCGCGCTAACTTACAATACAGAGCGTTTGTTACTGTCCACAGTAAAATACAGCTATGTGATCCGTGAGCTTCAGTTGAGTGGCTTCCTCCTTTCATCCGTGGAAAAGTTCATCCATGATCCAGATGTTTGGATCTCCATTCTGTTTGATGGCAAGCCCACCACCGCAACAACAGCACCACTTTAAAGACAACCTGTGTTTTTTTCTTTTTTTTCTTTATCTCTCAGCGTTTGATGTACGTATGGAGTTAACATATGTGTCACAGGATCATACATGTACAAACTGGCTTTAGTCGGTATCTCACACATAAAAAGGCAAAGAAAGAAAGCTCAGTAACACATGCCATTCCTACAAACAAACAAAGTAAAGAAGCGTCATTTGGATTGGAAAGTGCTGGAGAGGAGCATTTTAATCAGTAATAATGAAATGTAAAATGTGTTGTGTGGATGAATGATTAATGTAACAAGCTAATTTACACCACAGTGAGATATTTGATCTCCCTTTCTCTCTCTCCCTCTGTCTCACACACGCACACACTTGCACACAACCTTGAACACAGGAAATCACCATCTGCAGTACAAAGACAATCATATAGTGAGGAAAAGACAAACAATCGAGTTACATATCTCCACAGAGTTTGTGTTGAGCTTTTTTTTTTTTTTACTGTGCAATTGATTAAAGGTGGAAATCCAGTACATGACAGGATTTTAACTTTCCATTAGATTTATGTATTCTGCTTGGACGATTTCTTGTAGCCCTGTAACACCGTGCGTGGATTATAGAGAGTCCAAGTCATTAGATCATGTCCTGGCTAGCGTCTGTTCCACTAGGTTCTTTAACTCTCATTCTGAATTAGTTTCGTCCATATCCCTCAAAAAACACAGACACCCTCTTCTACAGCCATTTTCCAATTTTATTTAGCTGTAATCTCTTCTGTCTAAAAATGTGTTCAACCATCTTTCTTCCTACGTTTAGTCTATGCTAACCACATTCCCTTGACTCTTTTGTCAAAGTTCTGAGAAATATGGGTAATGGTGTTTGTCAAATGTTGCTAAAAAAACCTTATTAAGTTAACAATGGTATGGACGAACATCCATTATTTAGACATATAAAGCATTCTGTTAAGAAAGCTGTTCAAAGGCTGTATTTTTAAATAATTAGCTGTTAGCATGGGATTTCTAACAGCTAATCACGATGGGATTCTAATTTGTGTTTCTAATTTCTGCAACAGAACCCGTAATTTTCACTGAACTGGTGCTTGCTAGAGCTAGTTGGATGCTACAGAACTTTGTTCACCTTTTGTAAGCGTAGCCATGAACAGTGTAACCCAAAGGCTGTAACATAACTGCTAACATTTTAGCTAACGCTGATCTAGCTAGCTTGGGCCATTTCTTCAGGTCGTTCTCCCATACCCTGGTAGTAACTAGGAGAGTTATGATCACATTACCAAGTTGAAAGTGTAGCGTGATGATTTGTTTTGCCAAAGAGCCCTAAGAAAAGACTATAGGATATCGCTAACTCTCGCAGACTCCGGTTCTTAATAGTCCCGGCCGTAATCACGCATGGTATCATGGGGCTGCGAATAATGTGGATAAGGTGAAAGCACAACCGATAGAAAATGTTAAAGCTTTTAAAAGTAGCAATTGCATGACATTGTCGATATACATTATGTAATATATTACTGCTATATACATTGATAATCATAGAGCTGTATTTATTCACACTATACACAATGATGTGACCAAACTCATTGACAGTCTGTGTGTTTCTAGTAATAAAACAGTGATTTGCCTTTCCATATTAGGCAATAGCAGTTTCAATTAACTTGACCGATATGTGTGCGTGTCTGTGAAACCGAAAATAATCAATCTTCACAAAATGCATCTTCAATGACGTACACAAGCCATTGCCGTACTTATCTTGTACTTCTCTTCCCCAAGTTTTCAGTCTTATGTCATTTCTCTTTTGTCTAATCAGTAAATAAAACTGGGTGGCCTCAGGTTTGAACTTGAAAACACACAGCAGTGCTTGCAGCCACTTGCTGGAGGCAAGTATATGAATCGTGTGTCCAGGTAGGAGTTTGTCTGTCTGTCTTGTCTCTAGTCTGATCCTCTCTGTTCTACTTAAAGCTCCGGTCAAAATGTCATACATTTTTCACTACTGCCATCTGCCATGTCTCTCCCAGACGAATTTGTTCACACTCAGTGTTGCTGACTAAAAGTGCTGTTGAATCGGAGTTGGTAGGGATAATTATTAGCTTTCTTTCTGAGAGTTAGATGAAAAAATCGTCACCAATCTCAGGTCTGTGTGTTTGGCTCTGTCCCAGAGCTTGCCCTCTAAAGCTTACTAATTAAATAAATAGTTAAAGCACCATACTTCACCTGAAACTACAACTTCTCGTTTTTACATTTCTTTTTCTATGCAGATAAAACAAACAGGATACCAGTCAATTTGTCTGTTTCAGTCATGAAACTGATATTAAGCTTCTCAACGAACTCTTGAAAAGGTGTCTTGAAATTATTTCTTTAATATGTGTAAATTAATTTATCTGCACTATGGCAAACTATAAGGGGGGCACTTTTCTTCCACAGCAAAATGATGTGAGGAATGAATGGTTTGGGAAATTTCTCCTCAGACATATTTAGGGCCTGGCTCTAACCCTGTTGACACATTAGCAGGAGTCGCTGAGCTTTGACACAAAGGAATCTCCCTTACACCTCAATCGTTTTTATTAGCAAAGAGAAATGTAAAAAGCAATGAGGTTATCTTAGCAAAGATTTTAGCCCACATTGACAATTAAGTCGGGGAAGGGTAGCGCCCACCCTTACGCTTCCCCTCAGTTAAACAATATTAGCTATATTTTGCACTGTTAGTGCCGTTGTCACTGTTAGCTCAAGCTGCCGGCTCAACTGTCAACACATTGAGAGCCGTTAAGGACAATAGATATGCTATCTCGTATATAGCACATTTAATGCACTTGCTGCAGGGTCATTTCTGATTTCACCAAGAATGCTTGTTAGCAAATTAAACACAACTCTGTAAGACAGATCGTGATCGGAAACAGAGTGCAAGAGCGGCAATAGTTACGGACTGTGTCCTGAATTTCAGGAGTCGGATAGTTTGATAAGGGGTTTGATAGAATTTGGAATCCTCAACCTTAAACAACGTTATACTCTTCAGTAGAATAAGAGCAAACCAAGAGTCTCGTTGAGGAGGGAGACACTGCATTATCTTCGTTGCGACACAAAGCAAAAAAAAAAGCATGATATAGAGGCTACTAATGGTCTCTGCCATTTGTTCACAGTAATAACACCAAATATACTGTACCATTAATGTGACAATGATGTATTGGTGTTTGAGAATGTTACAATTTCTCCCGCAGTTGTTTCTGTCCAATTTAACCTAATTGTCAGAGCAAACCTGGAGGGTTTGTTGCTGGAGGCGAGGAGATGTACCGTCTCGAAGCGCAGTGTTGGAAAATAATTCCCTGCTCTGCTCAGGTCAATTAAGTTGCATTTACCCTGGAGCATTATTGAAAACCGCTCTGCAATCAGATTTGTCCGCGTACCTTACATGAAACACATCGTCTCATAAATACATTTCTTGAGTGTTTTTTTTTGTGTGCGTTTCAGAGCACCTATGCGCAAAGCAAGACTTTAAAATGTAATCTGCAGTGGTTATTTTCCCATAAACCAATGCTGTTGGTGAGGGGATGATGAACTCACTGTAGGCCAAACACATCCAATATGCTTTTCCTATGTAGCCTCAAGTTTGTGATTTACTCCGATTCAGCCCTGTAGTGACAACATCTTATCTGAGCACCGTAGAGATGGTTTTTCAAATGGCTGCACCTTGGTGAATCAGCCATTGAGGCCTCTAATTGCTAATTCTGTCAGTTTAATTAAAGTTCAAAACTACAGCAGCCTCTTTAAACCATCCAAGCATATCGCTGGGTGAAGTCCCTTACGTAAAAAAAAAAATTGCCATGGGCTGATTGAAGTTTTAACTCTCTTTATTTCTGCACTCTTCCTTCAGCCTAACACTTAGATCTACCTGGCAGTGTATTCTGTCAATGTAGCGTAGCTTATTTTAAACATCCCAGAGTCGACATGTTGAGTTGGTGTGAGTCTGTGTGACAAGAATGACATAAATATTCCAGTGAAACTTCTACTTTTGACATTGAGTTCCCAAACCAAATAAGACAAACAAAATTGCCGCTACTGTATACAACTGTTTCCAGATCTGCTTGCCAATATGCTCTGTTTATTTCAGCCCTGTAGGCATGTATGTGATCAACTTGCCACTGGCGAGGCCGCCGTTCAATCAGTTCATAAGGTGAACCAGTTTTTCTTATCCATTCCCTCCTCTCTTAAAGTGTGTGTTCTGTTGGAGCCTTTGAGGATTTATTTTTCTGCCATTTCAAATTCTAGTGCAACTCTTTATAGCAGGCAAGACTTTGATTTTTTTTGTGAATAAACAAAGTAAACCTCCAACCTAAAGCCCCCCCCTCCGTGTAAGACACACTCGCTGCTAGACAGGTGGATTCAATCTTCAACGCGGCAGAACGGTATTTGTTTTCCAGGTGTACTCATATCTCTCTCTGTCTCTCTCTCCCTCTATGTCTGTCTCTAATCTGATAGTATTTCTGATCCTGGGCCAGACAGAAACAACTGTTACCCTGAGCCACTTAGAATAACAAGCAGCTTCGGCGGGCCTGCAGGGCCAAACCACGGCTCCCGGAGCATGAAACACGCTTGGCATGCGAGGGGAAGTCGTGATTCTGACTGGTGAACATATTGGTCCCATACTGTGGGGCTACGGTGAAGGATGCCAAGGAGGAGCCTCGGAGGATTTCATACCTGGGCAAGCACCAAATAAAAACTTTAACACTCTGACTTCACTTTAACTTCAGCTTCAAACTTGCGTTGCTGCAGAGGAAGCTGAAATCCGAGGCATTTTCATTTGCATTGTTTTTTATAGTAAAACTATTGATTCATCAATTTCTTTCCAGTACTGCGGTTTGAGACTGCATGCAAATGTTCATTCATTGTCTTTAATTTATTCAGTTTTGTGCTCCTGTGTGATCCTATGGGGAGATAGCTCGCATTCAGTATTCAGTATGAAGACAAATTGCAGGAGCCATCATTCCCAGTTTGATCACATTGATATTTCGGATTCCCTTAGACAATGTTGTTCCACAAAGGTAGCTAAAAAACAATCTGTTTTTTCATACCAGCCGAAACAATGCTACTGTGTCCCAAAGCATTTTTCAGACAGATCTGTACACCAGAAGCCATTCGACAGTGCTGTATGTGCTTAAGCTCAGAACTTTTTGAACACCAAATATTTTTTTTATATTATTAGGAGTCCTAATCCATTTTTTGTTCCTGGGCGGTGTTTTTTTCTAGAGGATTCCCCAAACAACAAAAGTATTTGTACAACAACTGAGCCAGGATTGTTGGAAGAGACTCAATGTTCAATTAAGTTTATATGAATCCTTAAATGGAGAATTTAGAAAGCTCTCAAAAAATCTGACACTACATTTCTGCTTTGCTAACAAACAATAAAGGCCTTGAGGATTGAGCATTATTTGTTGTTCAAATCTCTTAAACCAGACAAAGTCAACAAGGACTAGGGATCGGTATCGTTAGGATTTTATCGATACTAGTACTTTTATCAATACTGCTTATCGGTTCGGTTCCTTATTGATGGTCTTATCGGATCTTTTTTATTATATTGTGAGAGAAAAAGACAATTAATTAAGAAAACAATTAATAATGCTTTATTATTCTTGTATGTATGCAAATAAGCCTTTATTGAGCAAGAGGATGGAAGGCTGCTTGCCAAACATTCAAAAACTGTGCATTCCTACAGATTTATGTTCTGCTGGTTGGCCAAATGTTTAGATAAAATGCTGGTATTACCTCTCTTTTTTTGCATTTGTGACAACGAAAATGATCAGTTCTCGAGTAAAATGTAGCCACAATTTGGATTTTTTGTTCTCTCTGCTATGATATGTCTCACTCAGTACTGAGCATCCGACGATGTGTGTGTAACAGTATATTTGACAGATAGCAAGACAACCAAAATGTTTTCATTGTGTCTTTAACTATGTTTATTGTGTGTTGGGCACAGGTTTCTTGCTTTGCTTTTTTTGCTTCCAAGTGTCAAATTTGTCAAACTAAAAATTCACCAAACTATAACAAAAATAGTTGTATGGGTTTTATTCCTTATTCATTTATATTTTTTTAAGCTTTTCATTGTCGTTGGTCACAGAAAGGGGGGCTTCAACATATGCTGAGTTTAGAGAGGGAAATGAACGGGAGTTGAAAAGTTCGGCATTGGAGACTTCCAGCAGCGCTTGGGTCAAACTGTTGAGTCATATTGTCTCTGAGTTATTATTAATTTACAGCAACCTGACGTGCAATACTTCAACTTCTCTTTTCCCTCTCTCCATCAAGCAGGCAAGCCAGTTATGTTAGATTGACATAATTATCAAATGCTTCACACTGTAAAGCTGATGAATGAATGAGTTTAGCTGGTCGTGGCATCTGGCCTCTTCATCCCTTAGTTTTCAGGTTAATCTAGTTGGTCTTTGTTATTTCTCTGTTACAAGATAAACTCCCCCTGGAAGCATCATACAAGCTCATGCTAACTAGATAAACTAGATTTAGGGGGAAAGGCGGTAAAGACAGATGACATTAGGCTGCTGTCTGTTTAACTATGTATGTGTTTTCAGTTCTCTTTGTACAGTGGTTGTGTATCTCTGTATAAATTGTGTGCGTTTCCAACAGAGAGACTAATTAAAAGGCAGAGATTATGCATGAAACGGCACTGGCAGTTTAAAGACGCATCATCAAAAAAGCCTGCCGGGCCTTTGAACATGCAGTTAGAAATATTCAACCCCTGGCAGAGTAGAGGAAAAAAGAAGTGGAAAGTCGACGGACTTGTGGAGGGGGGAAAAAAAATACACAAAGTTTATATCTATTCACACTAGTCCCGTTTCTCTTAGGGTAGCTATATCCAAAACAACAGCAGCAGCAGAGGAGACAGTAGCATGAGACGGTGGAGGTCGCCTGCCAGGGGATCGACGCCACCTCTTAAAGACTCCTGGTTGATCTCTTCCTGGTTGGATGAGCCGCGTGGGGATGCCGGGGCCACTGGGTGGTCGTCGCGCTTGGAGCACATGTCGTACAGGTTTCCGGAGAATTGCATCTTCTTGGATTCCTGGCGGAGGGATTCCCAAACCGCCGCAGCTTCGTCCGGACAGCCAGCCATCGCCACGTTGGCGCAGTCATGGAACTCATCCCACGACCTGAAGGAAAGAGACGAGAGGACAGATTCAGATGTGACTTGGGACACATGACAACCAAAGAAGCCCAGACATGCAAGAGACCTAAAACCAAATGAGTATTTAAGTTATAGGAAGTCCAAACAGCAGAACAGTCTACACAGTTAGGTTCTAAATATTGGAAAGCTTGAATTAACGGCAAAGTTTCTGGGTTTATGATAAATGGATGTAGTGGATGGTGGGAGCCTGTCTTCCGACATTAACCACGCCAAAGGTGGTATGTGGTAGTTTTACTAATGGCATGCTTGCAATAAGTGTGCAACAGTTTTTGGGAAATGTTTAAGTGCCTTCCGCGAGGAACCGCCCTACTCTGCCTCTGATTGGCTTCTATTCTCGGTTGTTATGGTTAATGATTTCAACTCAGATTTTTTTTAAAGAATGTGGTAGCACTTTCTCTCCCTTCGTAAACTGACTGCCAGTGCACAGCGCAAGAAGAGATGGAGAAACCCTGTGTTGAAACCCTGGCAGAAGAATCGAGGATTGTCATTGCTCTGAGCAGCATGCTTTGGAATGATTACATTAAAATATATTTTAAAATATTTCTGGCTTTATTTCCTGATGATCTGAGTAATTCCTAATTTAACGCTAGTCGCTTTTTAGAAATGTAGTCACTAAAAGGGTCTGAAAATTTGCTAAATTTAGCAAGAAAGTCTCCAAGTTGGTAACACTGGATGTGGACCTGTTAGGGATTCAGTAGAAAAGGACCCACTAGCAGACACACAGCTCTTGGTTCAGAGTAGATTTAATAAAGTTCTCAAGCAACAATCCAAAGGGCAAAAACAGTCTCGTAGTCAAATAGGCAGGCAGAGGTCAAAAATCCAAAAGTCAGAACAGAGTCCAAGGCAAAGGTATCCAAAACACAGAATCCAAACAGGGCAGGTCAAAAATCACAGGCAGACAGAGTATAACAACATTTACGAAATGCTGGAAAGGCTCAGGTATTAACTGTCACGATCTGGCAGAGACTACAAGGCACACCGGGCTGAAATACCCACAACCAATCACCACAAACAGAAATCAGATGTGCACACAAAATGGCGGGAAAACAAACAAAGACAGGGTGGAGTCAGAGCCACATGGCTTTTCAAAACAAAAACAGAAAACACATGACAACACCACATGATCAAGATGTAAACAAAAAGCACATGTTGCTGGAAAAACAAGAACTCAAACAGCACGGTTACCAACAGGACCTATTAGAGGTCGGCAAAAAGTAAACTGCAGATATTATTTCAGATATTAATCTGTGTGGTGGTCGATCGACCACTAAGGTCAAGACTGAAATATCTCTAAAACTACTGAACTGATTGAGATGAAACCTTGTCCATGCATCCATGATCCCCAGAGGATGAATCACACTGACTTTGATGATCCCCTTTTCCTCAAGTGCCAACAGAAGGTAAACGTTTGAATTCCTTCCATCCATCCTGTGAAATATGTCTCCATCTACATAGTGTATTTGCAAAACATGTTCATAGCTCCCAGATGATATATGTGATTTCTTTCAGTTCCACCATGAGGTTGACATTTGTGGTTTTGAGTGAAATGTCTCCATGACTTTGGTACAGACATTCACTTTCACCTTAGGATGAATTGTAACAGCTTTGGTGATTTCCATACTACTCAGCTATTGCCATCATCAGGTCAAACAAATCCAAAAGCACCACACTGCCTCAGTACGCTAAGAACCACTAGCATGGCTGGAAACTCTTGCTCAAGCCCAACTGTTCAGACATTCCATGCTAGCAAAATTTACGCACCAACCTTGTATGAGGAAGGTGACAAGTTTTTCCTGAACTTTCAACTTGTCGTGTGTGTGCTATAAATACAATTAAACCACATCTAAAATCCACACCTTTAGCATGAAGCACATGAGCCAATAATCTCCTACAGACTCTGATTATCCTGACTAGTGTATGCTCCCATGATCTTACTAATAATGATCAAAGCAGACAGCTCTGAAAATAACTGATGAAGATGCGGCGACAGTGAAGCACAAGTCCTTTCACTGAGTGAATCTAATTCAATCTATTTGTTTTCTCCTTTGACTTTGTAGTTGCCAAGAGACCATCTGCTGAACTTCACAACTGTGGGAGCAAAGGTCGCCCTGCGAGTTAGACTGAAACGGGGACAAAAAGTCATTAGAACAGGGAATGGAAAAGCTGTCATAAACACAGTGTTTGTTGAACCACTCACTGCTGTGTTATATCCATCCATTTGAAACACTTTGTCTGACCTAAGAAGAGAAATAAGGGGAAAAAAACAGTAAAAAGAAAAGAGTAAAGAGGAGGAGGGAAAGATGATGGAGGACAGACAGGACGAAGTAATCTTACACAGAGCTTTTTGGGATATAAACATCTTTTTTTCCAGTGAATCACAGCATTAAACTTCATTCCAATAACCTTCAACCTCCCCATCTAAAGCTGAGTCTATCTGACTGTAATTGGCTGCTAATTCTTCCCCTCATCACGAACGTGTTGGCTAAGTTGTCTCTCAGGAAATACCGACTGAGTGTTAAGCAGAAGAAAAGAAAAGGAGGGCCGGCGGAAAAAGAAGAAGCAGATGGCTCTGTTCAAAATGAGCCTGACAAAAAATACTTGAAGCACTTTACCACGAAAACCATAAAAGTCCATATAATTAATATGAACATGCCGCTGTTCCACTTTCCTAACAGAGACGCTCTGTGTTTCTCATCCAGACGCCAGATACCAACACGTACACACTCCAAACTCATCAAATGACAACGCTTGGCAGTGGCCCTACACTTCAAACTATGACGCAAGTATACTCTATTTGCGTCAGGGAGATTGTGTTAGTTTCCATTCATTACATGATAAGTGTCTTTTAAAAATAAACGTCCGTGCTCACAGGAAACGTACAATTTTCGCTCGTAATATGCATAGTGCCTTTTCAAAATAAATGTATTTTCTTTAGGTTAGGGTTAGGCAACAAAAGTACTTGGTTAGGCCCCAAAAAATATCATGGTTTGGGTTAACTAAGGATGTTGCTAAGGTTAATTATGTACGCTAGTTGAGCACATAAGTTACTTTGTTTCACACAGATCACGAACAGAACAGTTGAAAGTCTGTTTGTTTGACCCCTCCCTCCTGCGTGGACATTCTCGCTCTTTATACGACGTCCGTTGCTCTGACTGTGTAATAACCCTCGAGCCAATGACCAAGCGTCAGTTTTTGAAGAGTTTGGAGTAAGAACGGCTTGACAATACATGTTCTATGCTTTGACTGCCTTGTATCGAGTCTGAACCTTAAAATAACATCCCAGCATTCTCTCCTTTGTTGTCTAACCTGCGGTCTGATGAGACTGAAATTAAACAGAAGATGGTTCATGTTTTCACTGTTTAGCTTCATGGAATGGTCACTTGTCGAAAGATTTCAATTTTCAAGGATAGTTTGTGTGCATTTTTTCACTGATTACGTTTTTACAGCACAGAAAGCATTGCTAGGCAAGACAAGTACTAACGCCTTAGCTGCCTTTGTCTGTCACAGATGCTACATTCACACATTGTCAAAACAATGGAAAAACAACACAAGGGCCTGCTTCCATTGCATAGCTAAGCTATTCACATCATGAATGTCTTTCAACTAATATCGAACTTCTCATCAAAGTTCAGATTTGATCGCTCCTAATTTTTTTAGACTTTTCCTTTACCCATATATGCTTTATGTCTTTCCGTAACACAGGAAAAGGTAGCTTTGCACTGTGGTTGTTCTAAAGGTAAGTAGGAAAGTGTGTGAAACAAAGTTCTAATGTATCGTTGGTGAGTCTGGCTGCCTCTGAATGGAGCAGTTTATCAGTTTTGATTTATCACTGTAGCCTGAGAGGGATTGATCACCGCGATCTAATTCAGACAAATAAGATAAATCACGGTGGGATTGTTGCAGTCCTGCGTTGTGACGCCCTGAAGGCTTCATTACTAATCTTGCAGAGTCTAGCTGGGATTCTCACCTAAACTGAACTCCAGAATCACCACTCTTACAGCCCCAAATAAAGAAAAATCCTTTAAATAAGTAAAAAGCGACAACTTTTCTTATTTGTACTGAGTGTCATTTTGAGGGCATTTACTCCTGATTATAAGTGCAGAAATGCAAGCACACACACAACACACACACACACAACACACACACACTCTATCTCCATCTGACAGATCCCAGCACACACATTCACTCTTTGCTATCACATTCTGTACATAAATATAATTTCTCTAGACCCACCTATTCAATGAATTTTGTGACTGTGTCGCAACAGCAAGGGAGATACACGCATGCAACTTTATAAAATGATCAGGCACCACCAACACTGCAGGCCGGGCCTCCCTTGATGACTCTGCATGTGTGTGTGTGTGTGTGTGTGTGTGTGTGTGTGTGTGTGTGTGTGTGTGTGTGTGTGTGTGTGTGTGTGTGTGTGTGTGTGTGTGTGTGTGTGTGTGTGGATGTGTTTGGCCTGTGTCCAGGGCTTAAACACCTCAGCGGTCCACCTCAGACTGCTGGACGAGGACTCAGCTTACCTGCTGCTGTGGGAGGAGCAGCTGATGGAGAGGATGCAGCATCTGGCTGTTGTCTGAGTGTGTGTGCAAGAAAAACGGAATGAGATGGCGTCATGTGCAGCGGTGCAGGGTTTTTTGTGGTGTGTGTATGTGTGGGTCCCTGCTCAAGTCACAGGTGTTGCAGAGACAGCAGAAACACAACGAGGACACTGACAGACAACCAGCTGCTTTCACAATAATAAAACCTCTTGAGAGTATGTCTGCTCTGCTGCTAACATGCAGCTGCTGACATCCGAAAAACCTCCAAACTCCCAGTTCTGGACTTCTTTTATGATGGTTTTTTTTTTTTTTTTTTTTTTTTACTTGAAAATGAACGTACACAGCATTATGGTCATCTGGGTGTTGACCAAGTTTCGCGGCTCGTTGGTACAGGGTATGTTTTATTGACATTCACACATCTAAGCAAAGTCAGAGGCAATGGAGCGCAAGTAAATAGAACAGAGAATAGTGAAGCACAGCAGAGCAGCACGAGATATGTAAGGGAACACATGAAAAAAAAAAAGGGAGCTGACAGAATGTTCAGCTTCAGCAACACAGTCTGAAATAACTTGGATGAAAAGAACGAATTGGAAAGGAGTTTCTAAACTTTGGGGTCAGGGCTCCACATGGAGTCAAATGTTTTGTAAATGCAGGATGGCAGGACATCCTTGGAATAAAATTAATATCTGTTAGATGTGTTTTTAACAAAGACTTGACTGCTGTTACTGTGAGCTGTTTAATGTGTTAAACTATTCGTTTTAGCATTTTTGGTGGACATAAGTGTGGAAATATTTTGCCGACACAATGATCAGTGACTAGATTACAATTTGGGTCTCCAGCATCTGTATGTGGGATTCTGTGGTGTGAATGGCTGTGTTTGTATGTATTTGTATAATCATGTTTGTTCTGGAGTGGTTTAAAGAAAAAGGTGACATATTCCATTACCCCCTGTGCCTTACTTTTTGGGGGATAGAAAAAAGATAATCCTATTAAATGTCAATGCAATTTGACATCTTTGGATTGTAATATTGACAAGTTTAAATGCATTTATCTCTTGTTAAACAAGCTTTGTTTTATAGTTATTGTGCAACTTAGTCTGAACCTGAGTGTTCCAAATACCTAATAAATCTAGACATCTATACATATTTGATTGAATCACAAGTGTCGTCTTTAAATAACCAACCTGTTATCGGTCCACTGTTTGATCTATAGGCTGATATATATTTAGAGATGACAGTCAGACGCTGCTTTACTGTATGACTGGACAGCAGCCTCCCACTCAAGCTAACATTAGCTATCCATCAGTAACTGTACCCAGCATCATTAAGCTATTTACCTCACTGACAGTGAATATTCAAGTATCTGATGTGACTCAAATCTCAGTGTGAAAGCCTCAGTTAACCAGCAACATGGCCTTCCTTGCATGTTAACAAAAAATCTGAGATCAGTGTTTTTGTATTTACACTGGTACTACCAACTACCTAGAATCTGTTCAGCATGGTGGAAAATTGCAGTCAACATGTGATTATTTTCCGACCAGGAAGGACGAAGGAATGAGAGCCTACCCCAGGTGATGCATTGCCGGTCTGAAGTATCGAAAAAAAGAACAGAAAAAAGAATTTGGCCCAGAGGTGAGACGAAAATATATCATCATTATTGTATCATCAGATCATTACTCCCAATACAGTGGAGACTTTTAGATGAACGCGTGTTAACATTAAAAATGTACCATAGGATCACTGTCATCTTTTATAAGACAGCTTGAGACAAGGATGTAAAAGCAATTTTGTCTGAAACATCACTTATGTGGGTATTTTTCAAATCCTGCAGAAATCAAATAAAGCCTTGTGACTATTTTGTCCAAGGTTGATGTGCTAAGAAGTAAAAAAAACTAAAATACATTTAAAGAAGAAATGCTTCTCAGCTCGGGCGGTTTGCATGAATTGAAAAAGCAGCAAAGAAATGAAAAGAATTCAGCTATTCTTGAAGTAGAGTTTGAGAAGCTTTTATATTAAAATCATCACGCATCAGCTGCAGTGGCCTTCATCAGGGTTACCGTGTTGACGTACTTCAAGAAGGCTTCTTTCACCTTGTTGAAAAAAACAACATATTTTTCCACCAACACAAGACTTAAGATAAGATAAGATAAGATAATCCTTTATTAGTCCCGCAGCGGGGAAATTTGCAGGCTTACAGCAGCATAGAGTAAAGTGCACACAAGAGACATAGTAGAAGAAAGACAAGATAAAAAATGAAAATAAAAAAAACAAGTATTATAAATAAGCAATAAGATCTATATTTTGCAGCGGTGGTATCACAGCAGCAAAGGTTCAAGAAGTAAATGACTATTTTTGTTAAACAACCTATTTCATGTAGATTTTGCAGCAGTGGCTTTTACAGATCTATAGTCTTATATCTGACAGCTTTTTTGTAGGAATAAAAAATAACTTCCTCCTTGCCCCTTAATATAATTTCTAAACCTACATGATGACCAGAAAGAGATGCGCAACTTGGGAATATTATGCCGTCTTTGTTTGGTGGCAGTTTAAATCGTAAACGCCGCATTCCTAAATGAGCTGTAGAGCTGAGAGCGACTTTAAAGTGAGGCAGGAATAGGAATAGAGACGCTTCGATGAGATGCAATGAAAGCATGAATGGCCTTATCTAAATCTGTGGAGGATAAAAATATAAAAAGCAAATAATAGAGAGGCTGCTGAAGGAGTCTGAGTGAACGAAAACTAAACCTTGGAAGAGGGAGTTCTCTGATAACACCCACTTTATATTTTCTATAGCTTAATTATGACAATTTCAGACAAATGTCTAATAGGATAAAATTATGTTTTGGACAGACATGGATGTAAACTGCAACATGACTCATTGGCTGAGGCATACAACCATGAAACCATAATTAGTTCCCTTATTTTTTTAACTTAAAGGGCCAGTGTCATTGCGCTTTGTTATGTTTTCATTACTGCATAATCACCTGAAATAGCCACAGAGTGCAAAACCTTGTTATAGCCACCTTCTCACTTGCATTGTTCCTAAAGTAGTGTTATTATGGTATGGATGGCTTCCTGGCGAGGCGAACGGCATTACCACGGCTTTGAACTCGGCAGTTTACTTTACCACAGTCTTAGAAAGTGAGGAGTGAGCGGAGGGGTTTATCAGTTGGTAGGAAAGTGCAACCACACCTTTAACTATTCAGTTATACTATATGTCATTTTCACTTCCTAAAATAATGTCCCAAATAGTGTTTCAAAGTTTTCTCCAAACTGTTAGGAAGACAGTTCTGGGGGGGAGAAAATACTAAAGCTTTTATGTATTTATTATTATTTTAAAGCATATTTAGTCTTTAAAAAGAAATGGCATCCATTTATAATGTGGCAACCCACAATGTGGCAGATTTCAATTCTATTCTAGTGAGTTCACAACCTGGCAACCCAAGCCATCTTATTATTATTTAGGAATACATATTAGCGGCTTAATTTTAATATTCAAATGGATTTTAACATGAATAAACGTATTACTGATAACCCTTTAGAACTTTTCCTTAATAAAGCGGTACCTATTTTTCATCTGAAACCTCCCCTACTCCTTTCAAAGCTGCAGCAAAAGGTTACTGTTTAATTCTATTGTGCCTAGTAACTCTGTATCTTTAGCCCCAAATATTTCCTTTTCACCTAACCTCCTCTGGATCCTCGCTGAATGATTGCAACCGCATAAAGCCTATTGTGAATATGAGGAATAAAAGCAGCGCCACACTCCTGGGAGAGCTCTGACAATGGAGCAGCCTTGGCCTAGATGCAAATCATAGCCTCTTATTCAGACTATACTGTAAAACGCATGTGTGTGTGTGTATGTGTGTGTGTGCACGTGCTTGCCGATCTTCAGAGGGGAGCGCCATGCTACCTCCTCATTAGGTGGCTCTGATAAAAGCGCTAAAACCATGTTCCTGAGTGGAGGGATGGAGAGAGGTGAGAGAAGACAAGAGAGAGGGAGGGAAAGAGAGAGTGAACAAAGAGGAGGAGGAAAGAGAGAGGGATGGAGAGAGAGACAGAGAGAGAAAGAGCGAGAGAGAGAGAGAGAACAAAAAAGTGTGTCGAGGACACAGAGAGTGTGGATTGGGGAGACGAGAGTATGCGGACATGTGGACTGTGTGTGAGGGAAAGAGAGAGAGAGAAAGAGAGAGAGAGAGCTCCCCTGTCCCTGCATTAGGCAACACTCACACTGAGGTGGCTGGGTCTCAGGATTAGTAGTTTAATTGGTACCTCAAGGAATAAAGGAGATTTAACAACAGTGGAGTGGTACCACGGGTGGGCTGCAGGGCCATGGTGACACACACACACACACACACACACACACACACACACACACACACACACACACACACACACACACACACACACACACACACACACACACACACACAAGTTGTTATTCTACTTGTAAGAAAATTCTCTCAAACCATTCCCTTCGCTTATTTTTGTTGTAAAGTTTAGAACTTTTCTAGGTTTATAACCGTTTCAGAAAATATAACAGTTTCACGGTATGCAGTTTCGCTATCATTATTCTTTTTTTTTTTTAATATGTTTAGTAGTTGTACTACATTTTGTATTATTATTAATCATTATTATCATTGTTTTGTTTTATTATTAATCATTATTATTGTAATTATTATTGTTATTATTATTATTAGTAGTAGAAGAAGTAGTTACAATGACCCTTATATGAAAGACCACAGAATTATAAAAGAAATAGCAGGGATCTATAACATGTTATGTTGGCTGCACTATAGAATGCAAAAATGAACTACCTATTTAAAAATAGCATCAGCTGATTATTATCAATTAACACATTCTTTAAGTGCGTGACCATACCGCAGATAAGCCAAAGTACACAGTGTGACGATTGTCAATTTTAATACTACAGTGATACCAGTATACCATTGCAACCCTGCCCATATTTCGATCAAAAGTCATTGTTAAAACCAAAGTCTGTTTCAAAATATTTGAAAATATAAATGCTTTCCCATAAATGCACATTGATACACACATGCATGTTAAAATGATGCAGAGAAAAACAGCTCGTCAGAAACCTCTCCCCCGACACGTGGCCATGTGGAACAGCTGTAAACATCGTACAAGCTAAATACTAATTTCTATGTAGTACAAAAGTATTATCAGTAAACTATATTTAAAGTACAGTACCAAAAGCAAAAGTAATCAGAATGTCCCATTTCATAAGTATGTATATTATTTTAATGCATTGTAAACATTGATGCATCAATGTTGTTCATCATTTCAAATTTGCAGATGGTTAAAGTGGACCTACTTTTAATTACTTTACATTCGGCTGGGTAGCTTGTGAATTTAAACAAGGGATCAATAAAGTCTTGACTAAACTTTAATATTATCCTAAAATAATAATACAACAAAATGTATTCATTTTTTTAACTTTGTATTAAAAATGTTAATCTGCAAAACAACTAAAGTCATCAATTAAATGTTGTCAGGCTTTTAACAGAGTAGAAGTATTAAGTATCAGAAAAAGGAAATACTACAAAAAAGTGCATGTACCTCACTAATTGAGTGAATGTATTTAGCTTTTTTCCATCACTGGAATCCATCCAATAGTTGTTGAGATACTTCTCAACAACTTCTCTGAGAAAACTTTGACCTAAGATTAATCCACTGGGGACCATGAACGTCAAATACATGGCAATCCACCCAGTAGTTGTGGAGATATTTCAGTCTGGACCAAAGAGGTGAACCGACTGACCGACACTTCCATCCCATGAGCCACGCTGTCAGGCAGCATGGTTGAAAAATGAAAGAAGAAACTAGGAAAGGGAGAGTCCAGAGAGTGCAGTAGAGTCTGAGCCGAGATAAGATAAGATGCTTTATTTATTATTCCGTGTGAAACACAATGAAATCTGGTTTTAGCAGCAAATATCAACAATTCTGAGAGTAGATGGCTCGCACATGCCAACATTCTCACTGGAGGATATATTCAGGATAACTCCATTAGGTTTTTCCACAAGGACTATGATGTCATGCTTTGTAGATCTCAATGAAAATGCATCTTGAACAAAAAGGGAAATCCTCCCTGGATTCCCTGGCGTCTCACATGGAGCTCAGCAACAACACTTCCCTGTGAACTACTTAATGGCGGTGAGCTGTATTATATGGAGCATGTATGCCGCCACTGCCTGATCGCGCCTTCAGTTTGCGAAAGCCTCATTCATAATGCAGTGAGATAAGAGTGCTCGTCACAATTCCTGTTATATCGCTTTAAATAACGACTTAACCTTTCAGCTCTGTGGTGTAGCAAATTAATTTGAGCGTCATAACTACTTTGACCTGTTTTGGTTGACCTATGCTGTTCCCAGTATGTGTTTACAGTCTGCTGTGCAGATTTTGTGCACTTCAGGTGTTCAATATCATTGTGTAATTGTACTAGTTTAACTCAACAGATACACTGCTCTCAGATCAACGATTCTATTCTAAGAACCTTCACACATTAATGGCTCCCTTCGCTGGTCGAGAGGATACGACTCCTCTGGAAGATGGATGACAGAGGTATGTATAAATAGAGCGGTAAGCGGAGATGACAGACAGAGAGAGGGGGGAGGTATGATGGATTGATACAGGATATAGAGAAATGGAGTGGTGAGAGAAGGGAAAAGGGGGTAAAAGAGAGAAGGGAAGTGAGAGATGCTCTGCATCTTTAATCAGCGTCATCAGGCCTCCAGCCCAAACAATGAGAGGCTAAAAAGAGAGCTGCCGAGTGAAGATATGCTGGGAGAAGAGAGTTGTTAGGCAGTTCGTTTTCAAAGTTAAAATCAAAAGGAAGTTTTTTGAGAAGATATCTGTTCATCCTTGGTGTTTTTTCGTATTTGGTCAAAATTGAAATTACCAAAGAAATGACCAGACATTTTTATATCTCCTTAAAGGAAAAGTTCTTCATCTTGGGGATATGTTTATTCGCTTTCTAGCCGAGAGTTACTGTAGATGAGAGGACTGATCTTACTTTCATGTCTGTGTGTTAAAGTTACTGTGAGGAACTTTTAACTGGTTATGAAACAGTCTCAAATTAATACTGATGGCTCTATATGACCTACATAAGTATACGAGACCATCAGCAAGATGATTGGCTATTTCTATATTGTAATTCTTTATGGTTGTCATTGGGGTAACCGGGTCGGATTCAGCACGAAATCGATGTGAAATCATACAAGTTTACCAGAAACTCCTTCAGCTTAGACTCAAGTGGGGCCCCCCGCAGCAACCAGCCCAGAAATGGACAGACCCAGAACCGACTCCTCCTCTGACCAGGAGCAGAGCTTCGCCTCACTACTACTCCACCACCGGCCACACTGGGGGCTAACACCAACACCGTGCTGCAGGAGACCCAGGCCGTATTGCTGGGCGTGCTGGAGGGAAGGGAGGCACAGGAGAGCAGGGCAAACTGTCAGACCCTGCTGTGAGAGTTTTTTCCAATGGAATCTGGTGCTCGGAAACACTACTGCTTTTGTCAACAGGGACCGCCAAAAGCAACACTAAAATAAAATGTTCCTCATAGCAACTTGAACTTATACACAGGTAAATTAAATTTGAACACTGCATTCAACCAATCTTAAGCATTTTTAGGAGCGATTAGCTGCTGTGAAGCTCCCATGGGGGCAATTTAGCTATAAAACAACTGACAGCAGCAGCATTTACCTTTTAAATTCCAAAAGTCACACAGTCATATCTGTGATATGAGCTCTGCAAACGTTACTTTATAACTCCTTATGACAGCTAACACCTGGAGGAAGTCCAGGTAATCTTCCTTTGTATAATGCAGGACAAATATAGTACTGAGTGTACACGAGCTGCAGACGACTCAGCAAGTGTTTATGTAACATTAATAAAAAGAAACGACTAGTGTGAATCTGTGCTAGCGTTTAAAGCTAACTATCTTCTACTATATTAGTAGTATACTAACTTTACACCTGGATGGGACCAAATGTGTAGCAGGGGAGATCCTGAATGCTCTTTGTATGCTTTAAAGAGATATGACATGCACCAGTCTATAGAGCACCACAGATGCGTTCTAGCAACACTGGCTCTCAAATGTCACCGCTGTCCTGGGAAACACCCACCAGAACGCCTGAACCCCAGACGCTGATTCCACTTTTTAGAAATGGAAAAATATGAGCAGCAGCTGCTGCATCACTACAGTTTATCTTCTCTTACTCTAAAACGCCAGAGGTTAAAATCACTCAAAAAAGGTGCTGTCTGTAGCATTTTTCTAACATTAGTGTCAATTAAATGTTATACCTTTGAATAAAATAAATGATAAACCGAGCAGGATAAACACGTTGGAAGTGATTTCGCCTTCAACTTCAACTGACACCTGGCAGAGTTGTGGCAATCTAGCAGTCAAGCTGCATAACTCACAGTAATCACTGTTTGTGTAACTGAAAGACTCAATATCCCTTTCATATCATCCCAGACAGTAAAATCATTTTTCATTTTATCAGTGAGTTACTCACAATCCTGTAATGTGTGCTTGCGAAAAGTCACATCAGGAGGAGAATTCTCAATGGCAAACGGAAATTTAGTTTGCAGCAATGGAGGGAGAAAGGAAAGAACTATCACAACAGTCATGATTTCCGTTTGGTGCATCAAAGTCTTCAGCATCATGCTGTTGATGACACAGAACAGGACATACTCCCTTATACTGTGTATATATATATGTTATACAGTATATACTGTCAGCTGTGCAGAGTTCTCCGTCCTTTGCACCAGCCTCAGAATTAGAATCAGAAGCTGTTTATTGCCAAGTATGCTACACATATAAGGAATTTGGCTGCGTGATTAATTTGTGAGTTACAGTAAATAAAAAACGAAGTGCAATAATAAAGACATGATTTAAAAATAAAAATGCGCAAATATAAAATAAATATGGTAAATAAAAATGTTAAAACAGGTATATTATATTATTAAAGTGTCAAAATGTGCAGCGGTGTATAACTGTGAGAAATTGTCCTGAGGATGTAAGTGTCTGAGTCAGTGGGGCTCCTGGGCTTTGTTGATCAACCCAACTGCAGATGGGGAGAAACTGTTTTTGTGGCATGAGGTGTTGGTCCTGATGGACCGCAGCCTCCTGCCAGAGGGAAGGGGCTCAAAGAGTTTGTGTCAGCTTCAATCTTTCTTGCCTGCCTCAGGGTCCTGGAGACGAACGAGTCGTGGAGGGACGGCAGATTGCAGCCGATCACCTTCTCAGCAGAGTGGATGATACGCTGCAGTCTGCCCTTGTCCTTGGCAGTGGCAGCAGCGTACCAGACGATGATGGAGGAGGACAAGACGGACTCAATGATGATAGTGTAGAAGTGCACCATCATTGTCTTTGGCAGGCTGAACTTCTTCACCTGCCGCAGGAAGTACATCCTCTGCTGAGCCTTCTTTGTGATGGAGCTGATGTCAAGCTCCTACTTGAGGTCCTGGGTTATTGTTGAGCCGAGGAAGCAGAAGGACTCCACAGCGTTGACGAGGGAGTCACACAGGGTGACAGGGGCAGGTGAGAGTGCGCTCTTGCTGAAATCCACAACCATCTTCACTGTCTTTAAATCCTCACAGAGCCGTCGAAATAATTGGAGACTGAAAGTCTTGATAACAGAAAGCCTGTGTTACAAAAGGTGCTTATGGATTGGCTATACTGAGTTGCTGGAGTACCTCTTTTAAGCTACTATGAGGAACTTCCATTTTGTGTTGATTATGGTGGCCCCTGTAGACAAACCGGTAGTGTTTCCAATCACCAGGGTCCCTATGGAAAACTTAGCATTTTACTACAGCAGGGTCTGACAGTCTGCCCAAGCACTCCTGATCAGGTTCTCCCTTGCCTCTCCTCCCTCCAGGAGGCCCAGTAATATGGCCTGGGTCTCCAGCAGCGTGGTGTCAGTGTTTGCTCCCAGCGTGGAGAAGGCCCTAAGGCCGAAGTCGGCACTCTGGCTGGATCCAGGTCTGTCCATGTAGGGCTGGTCATTGCCGGAGACCCAGCTAGAGTCTGTGCTAATGATCTCAGCTAGTGTTCTTATTTATGTAGGTAATAACACTCAAAAGGTTATATACACATTCTAAAGGTCCTGATTCTCCTTTACAACAGCCATGAAACTTTAATGCAATGTTTCAGTCTGTCGATGAACTTTATGTAACTTACTCATGTGTCTACGGTGATGTTGGGATAACTGTTCACACACAGATATTTTAGGAAGTATTATTCTTATAACTGCATGTGAACAGGTCATGGGTGGGTCCAGTGAGGGATTAGAGGTACAAGGCTTCGATCTGTGGGATTCTACAGATGTACATGCCCTATTGATATCAGATAGCACACTGACTTTGAGGAATTGCAAAATGCTTGTCTAAACTTTTCTTTCCAAAAGCCTTACATACTCCAGCTCAGAGAATGTGTTCTGCCTTCCCAGGAGATCTGCTGTCTTTGTTTTCTAAACCCTCTCTCCTAATGTCACTAAATACACACTGATACTGACCTAACTGCCCTGAAAGGTTTAAAAATGCATCTTCAAATACTTAAACTCTGCATGCTACCTATTGAACTTGATGATAGGTGATTTATACTGCTCTGGTTGAAACCATGCTATTGCAATTTAATTTTGCAGTTGGCTGATCTGGAGCCAGGTGACGTATAAGAAGCCAGCTTTCATCACCAACCGTCCCCTCCTCCCTGCCCCCTCTCATAAAACCAACTCTCCCAACTCTGCAGTGAAAGTGAGAAGTAGCCATTACCCTTTCAGTTAGCCTGCTAATTGCTAGCAATAATGCTAACCGCTAGCATACAAGGTTACAATGGGTTACAAGGGTCTTTATTTGTCATTGTACGACAGGGTTGCACAACAAACTTTAGACTGTAGTCCCAATTTGCTAAATAGGAAAGTTAGCAAAAAACAACAAAAAATATATATATGGAGGGTGGAGGGTGAATTAGTTAGCCCTAATGCTAATTACTAGCATACACATATCAAAGCATTGCATGTAAACTCAAGTTTGTACTGTATTTTTCACTATAACAGCTCCCTTTATAGCACTTACCTGATCATCATTTTAACAATAGTCAGCACGCTTGCGATAACCATTAGCGCTAGTGATTAGCAAATGCTAACTGAAAGGGCAAAGGCCATCATAAATGGTATTTAAACAATTAAGCTCACTACATGTTAGTGTAACATAGACCAAGCCAAGCAGTTCATGTGGTGCTTTTCGTGTTCTGTAAAGCATGAAATCATGGTAGAGTTAGCAAGCTAGCTAGCTAACAAGCCAGTCCCTAAATTAGTAAAATTTAACAACTTAATGTTCATCCGCACACTCCTCATTGCTATAGCCAGCTTATCAGTCATCAATACAAATTTCACCAGATTTTGTGTCGTGCTGATGTCTTGATTTAAAAGTCCAAAGAAAAGAGAGTCTTGCGCTGTGATCTTAATGCTACCCTGGTTACGAAAATGAGCAAACAATAGACGTTACTGTGCGTGTCTTAACCACTTTACCAGCCCTGCCCATGTCATTTTTCCACATTCTTAAGGCATTTTTTGTCTAATTTCCACTCCCGAGTCATTTCAGCCTAAACTTTTAGGTTTGAGGTTTAGTTTTCTCTTTGACCTCAAACTGTATGTGCGTGATTTAACCAACCTGCAGATGGAGTGTATCTCGTGTGTGTCCTCGTCCTTGCGGCCGTTGTTGGCGAGACTGTCTCCCAGCGCCATCAGACACTGAGCGAAACCCTTATAGATAGAGTGACACCTTCTGGCCGACGACGCAGCAACAGGGCACGGGCTGAGCACTGGAGAACACACACACAAAAAAGAAAACACACAGACAAAAGATTAAATCATGTTGAGAACACTAGTTAATATAAACTGGGAAATCAATCTGAGCAGAAAAAACAATGCAGCCGTTGAAAATAAATCTATTTCTGTTAATTGTTGTTAATGGCTGAAGCTGTGGGACCAGAGTGAGATGAGTGCATGTAAAAAACACTCGGCTGTCCAGTGAGTGTCACTGCTGTCTATGCAGCTTTTTGTTTCAATGATAGACTTAGAGGTTGAGTATTATCCATCAGACACGAGGAGCTACAGACAGCTGTGGGTCCTTTCCCCCTCTCGCTCATTCAGCGTTTGAAGTCGGCTGCTGATCGATGGCTCACATCAAAGATGAGAGCTGTCAAGGCTCGTTGACCAGGAAATGGAGATGTAACAGAAGAGAAATGCATTTATTCATTCCCAGTGATCCGATTCTGTTCGGAGCAACAACACACACAATTGTGTTTGAATGCAGCCAGGACCCAATCACCTTGACACAGCTTATGTTTACTGACACCTTTGATTACTCGACAATACACACTATTTCCACCAATATACACTCATTCATTTTTTAAGCTGTCAAAGCCAAAAACAACAAAGATGAGAGCTGCGATGTTAAATCAAAACAGTAAAGTTGCATGTCTGAAAAATCTAAATAATGAGACAAAAGAAGTGAAAAAACTCTTAATTACTGCAGCTTTAAATTCTAAAATGTAAATGCAGTGCCTCTGAACTCTAAACTTGCACCAACTGCAGATTATTTTTTATAAAAATAAACCAACCAGAAGCAACAACAACATATCATGTCAGGTGTCAACCTGCTCAGGTTGTCAGCATGGATTGTCAAGACAGTTGCTGACAGAGAATAAGCAAGAAAAAGAAGAAGAAATGCTGCTTTCTGTCACTTCTAAGTAGGTACAAAGATTTGGGTAGGAACTGAAGAACATCATTTCATAGGGGAAAGGCATTTTAAGGGCAGGTGTCAGGAAGTAACAAAGGTTACATATACCTACGCAGTTATGCATTTGTTTATTCACTATGTTGGTGATGATTTCTGATTTGAGGTCCACAACATGACGGATCATTTGTAAATGTTGCTAAACTCAGTCACACTGAATCCATAAAAAGTCCACATACAGTCATGTTGCAGAGGCTAAAAAAAACAACAATTAGAGGCCCATTCAGGAAACCACTTCTTGTTCATGTCTTGAAAACGTGGAGAAACCCCCATCGAAAACTTCTCAAAGGATTTCAAAACCAGCAACTAAAGTGCACAAACACACACACACCCCCGAGAACCCAGTCTCACAAGACATTTACTTTGTACATAGCTATTTACAGCGTCTCACCAAAGCCCAAAACTGTTTGTTGAGTCAGACTTGAGGAGGAGAAATCTCATCCAGAGAGATCCGTGTTTGGTTGATGAATTTAAAATAATTATCTGCAATCATTAAATCGTTTTGGCGTTGTACCGTCATTTATAGGGGATTGAAAAGACAAGGAAGAAAGCTTCATTGTACCCACTGCAGAGACCTAGAGCTACTCTGGGAGTGGACACCGCTGTTTGATTAGGCTGATCCTTTCATGTCTTTTAAGCAGCAGAAGCAAATTAATGTGAATTAGAAGCCTGAGAAGAATTTGAGGAGCGGATAAGTGTCATGGAAACAGAAGATGCAATTATTCCATCACAGGCTTTTCAATTTTCCGATCTCACTTCCTTCATTCAACTCAGAGATTCTTTGCCCTTTCTCGACATTTTCAGCCCAGTTCAAGACCTTTGAATCACCGTCCACAACTCTAGATTTCTCATTGATTCAAATAGGTCCGGGGTTGACATGAACTTAATGCCAGAGACCTCACATTATGTCCCATGTGTAATTAGGTTTGGGCAACAAAAACACTTTGGTTAAGGTTAGGGAAAGGTTGTTATTTGGGTAAACATGTGTCCTGTGCTACCAATTGTAGACTAATCTTTATTTAACAAGTAGCATGGTCTTTCCCCAACCTTAAAGTTACAATCCTTATGGTTATCATAAAATTAAACCCTGTGTTCCATGCTATTTATGGTCAGCATTTGATCAGCAACAGCCATTCAATGCATTTTCATTCAGCAATTACCTCTTTGTTAGTAGTGGTGGGGTCCGCCATTCTAGCGTTAGACAAATTGCTAATGTAGGCATGAGGGATTTGCGGGAAAACAATGCATCCTTGTAATCCAGAATTGATCTCATTAATATTATCCTCAGTGTGAACTGTTCAATAATTTACAGTTGTATCAGATCAGAGCTGTCAGTCACAAGAAACCAACGTATCTTCATACAAAGGTTTGTATAATATCTTCCAAAAAATTATACCAAATCTTTTGAGCTTTTAAGTCCAGCAACACATGTACATCATGCATATAGTCTTTTCAAAATAAAATCCTGTCTTCACAGGACCAAACTTATTTAGGTTAAAGGTAACAAAATTACTTATTTAGGTTAAGGAAAAGATTGTGGTATGTGTTCTATGGAAGTAGTGTTAAGTTTCACACTTACTGCTCTTTGTTTGACCTGTCCACCTCCCAACCTACCAGCAAGTTATATTTGTTGTGCTCTTTATACTTCCTGTTTAACCATTACGTTGATTACATAGGTTTTGGATTTCATTGAATTACAGCGCATTCATTTTTTGTAGGTATAGTACATAAGAGATAGGGATGGGCAGAAGAAAATCCAAGAATATGGCCACATACATGGCTGAAATTATGTTATGCAGCTTGTATTTCATCAATCCGCATCAGAAAATGTTGCTCCCTATGCTTCCACGTTGACTGAAAATGATGTCTGCTGGACAGATACATCACTTGTTACTGACTAATTAGAGTAAAATACCCCAAAAGAAGTCGGCTAACGAGCAGGAAGTCAGACTGAATGATTCAATGCAACGAAATGGCAATTAAGTCTGACTATCAGGCTACATTTCGTTTCCATCATGATTTTGATGTAGGTGTGTCAACAGTGATTACATCCCCGATAAAGAGGGAGACAAGAGAAGTTGCTTCGGAAGGAGACGAGACAGGTGATCAATGGAAGAATCACTGGACTGTCTGAGGCACGTCTAGAAAAACTATCAATCGACTGTCTGAAAGAGAAAAATTCTAATATTCAACAAATGATTGACACAGACCTTTGTTAAATATGTTTGTTTTAAAGGTGGTTTTAAACATGTTTCGTCCCTCTCCTATGTTCTCACCTCCATCCTTTCTTTGCTTACTCGGAGTGATGAAGAAGGTGGAGACAAAACGAGTTGCATTGAAAGGTCTTGGCAGCTTCTTTCTTTTGCCATCTGTTGCCATCTTTTCTATTTTAATTCATCCCTCTACTCATTAATCTCAGAGCTCCATGTCTCATGAAGGGCAATGCACACCAATGAATAGTTATCACATATACAAGAGAGACGGGTGATACACAGTGGAATTCACTCTCAGCGACAATAGAAGCTGATGAAAACTGTGATCTTAAATTTAGAAACAGATCCGTCACTAAACACAAAAACAGCTTAATCGCAGTTGTTTTCTTTCATCTTTATCGTTACCATTCGTCACAACTCTGTTGATTTAAATCATTCAATGTTTGCACTGGCATGAGCATTTATTGTTTGTCAGTTATGTAAAAGACAGTGGAGAAAGAAGTTCTCAAGAGCTTTAGATAAGTAAAAGTACCAGATACAACTGTGTAGAAATACTTATTTACCAGACTTGCATTTAAGATTCTACTTAAGTAAAAGTGCATAAGTATTATCAGCTAAATGCACTTACATTATTAAAATTACTTCTTAAAAATTGCCTCCAGTTACTGACATAGTATCACCTTTTACATTTTCTGATGCAGCATCATCAGCATTTTTGCTGTTGTAGTGGAGATACTTTTCACTTCTTTATATACAGTTATGTAGTCGTGAGATAATTATTGGAAAGTCAGAGTGAAACTGAAACTTCTTTCCCAGAAGAAAACCAAAATCATATCTTTACATATGGACATTCATTTTGATAAATGCTCTAATACCATGGTTTATTTTATGTTACTATAGTACTAGACATTTCTGGGAAATTGTCAAAATGAACTTATGAATTCTTGATTTATGGCCCAAATTGTGTGTTGTGAGGTCACAGTGCCCTTTGACAATGTGCATCTGCGCTTGGGCGCTGTAGTTTTTTTCGGCAGATTTCGGCAACTGCTGTGTGCCAATTTCACCCAGAATACACTTTTTTTTCCGAAAGACAAATTAAATAAATCCTGAATGAGATATTGCATTGAGTTAAAGGAAGCTGGTGCAACAGAGGCTAGAGCTCCCTATGGGAGAGGAAAATATCTTGTAATCTTTGCTGTTTTGTGAAGCAATTGAAGAGTTTGCCTCTTTGAGCCTCAAACAGTTATTTAAATCAAACATGTTTAGAGAGGACATTCTTCAGTGGAACTGCTAACAACTAAAACACATCTGAAATGTGACAATGAGCCCCTAATTAGACCCTGTGAGAAGCCACAAGCCCAACATTGGCCTAATCTTTAACAATTTAAGTACAGTACTTGAGTAAATAAACCTTTCTAATTTCCACCACTAAAGACTGATATATAATTGCGACCAGTGACAACCGGAGTTTGTCGACATCTTTAGCAATCATTAGACATTAGAATTTTCCCTAACTGCTGCAGGCTTTATATGATTCATATGATAATTCCAAGATAAAAGAATAACTGCACAATTGAATGGATTCTCTTAAGCTATAAACTAAACGATATAACTGCACTGTAGAAGAAGAAACACGTCAACTGACATATCAATGTCTTTCCAAATTTATAAAAATGTCATGATTGAAAATGGATAAAAAAAGCCATCTACTATTTTAAAACAGTCCTAATCTTGCCAGGCAAATTCTGACATAGAGTCTACCGTTTGGGACTAATTCACGCCATGAAATAAAAGAATGTTATCGCACTCTAACCAGACCCCCCTCCTGCTTCCAGCCTCTAAGAGACTATAGCCTAAGCTGGCGCACGCTCTCCTCCCGGCAATGTACTCTTTTGGTGGTGGGGAGTGAGGTGGAGGAACCTCGGAAGGCCTCACCCACTTTTTTGCATTTTTAAAATTGATGCAGTGAATGGACGAACGATCAGACCTGGTGGTGAAGTTACCTTTTAAACACAAAATGGTCTCTTCCTCAGTCTGTCTGGCATAGTCAGTGCTAATGAATTTACATGATAGCAGCACAGAGTAACACTGAACAAAGCAAAGTTGGGGACCGCCTTACAAGGAAATCAGCTTAATGTTTCAAAATTTTAAAAAGAAATTCGATCGGGAAATGAAAAGGTTGATTCTTCTGTAAAATGTAAAAACAAAAGCTAAGTGTTTTAGTGTTACTTTAAGAGTAACACAGTCCAAGAAGAACATCATGACTGGCAACACAAAGAGCTGAGACAATGTTGCTGAGGAGTTAGCTCATCCCAGAGGAGCCTCATCAAGACTTGAGAGCGAGATCATTTTGGAGCTGGTGGTGACCGATTTTTCACGGAGCCAAGATGGCCCTCTTCAAGGGTGTGACAGGCACAGATGCATCATGTCGTGATTAGTGAACAAGGCGGCGAGGCTAACGCTCCTGAAGAGTGTGACTGTCCCAGAAGTGGCTTGTCGTGACGAGTAAATGTCAGAGCGGAGCCCCGGCTGGAGCCTGGCAGGTGAACAGGAGATGCTAATTGGGTCAGACACCGCATCACCACAACTCTCCCACTCTCTCCCGAGAGACCTGCTGTTTAATATTTCATAAACCAGACCTTCTCCCACCTCACCCCCCTACTTTCTTTGTGTTGTTGTTGTTTTTTCTCCAGGAAACCTATTGATTTCAGCCAGGGTTGTTCACGGGGCCTGAAGATTATTGTCTTCACTCATCTCCATCAAGTTTTAATGAAGACCTGAGGAGGTAAAAACGTCAGGAGAAGGGGAAGACAGGTCTGAGAGAAAGGGAGATGGGCTGGAGTTGATGGGGGAAGAGAGTCACCAGCAATGCTGGTTGTAATAATAACAGAGCAAAGATGACGCTGAGAGATATTTAGGAGATTGATTAGGCAAGTTATGATTGAAAAACAAGCAAAAACTGCTTTTGAGGGGACACTCTTTCTCACAGGATCAACAAGAATCCCCTTTTTAACATTTAAAAATCCACCTACCAACACCTTTAAAGATAACAAATCAACAGGCTTTGTGTTTGATTAAACTGTACACAAACTGGATGGGGAAAATGACGTGTCAGAGGTATTTTGTATCCAAACAACCTGAACTTTCTGCAGCGTTTCGCTACCCCCTGCTTCCAGTTAGAGTTCTGTATATTTTCTAGGTACAGAAGTTCTGTATCATTATTTCCATCAGCAACTATTCAAATTGAGAAGAGTTCTTGGGAAATCAAGGCAGGGAAGCGCATCTGTTCAATTGGCAGGAATTTGTTGTTCACGTTTTGGCTTATGTACTAATGATCTATTTTCGAGGCTTGATTGTTCCTCCTTCTCCAGCCCACGCTGAGGTCACAGGGGGTCTGACAAGGCGCCCTTGGACAACTTCTTACGGCTCGGGTATTAAACGCTGTGTCCTCACCACAAAAAGTATCTAAAGAGTTGATAGAATGGCATTTAATGCATATAGTTCATAACTTCTTCTGGTTTCTATAACATAAGGACATGTATGTGAAGAGCCTGTAAACTCTGCAAAAAACCTTTTGTTTCATGTATTTAGGGCCTTTTAAACCAAATAGTCCCAGGATCAAAACTCAGGAAGTCAAGGTCCCTTGAGTTTAGTCAGCGGGATTCATTCTCTGGGGAGCATGATTCTCTGTACTTCATTTTATGGCAATGCATCCAATAGTTATTGAGATATTTCAGTGAGGATAAAGATTGTAGCTCGACCGACCAACAGACTGACATTGCCACCCCTAGAGAGCAACAACATAGATGTTCACACATTAGCTTTTAATCTCGAGGCTGGTCTTCAACCAGTCAGCGCTATTGAGCCCTGATTGTTCCTGGGCCGTCCAAAAGTGATACTTCTAGACAGGTGTCAACCTCCAGTTCTGAGAATGAAAGCCAATGCGAAAGTGCCTTAAACTTTCATTCAATCTACTTTCAACTCCTCTAGTTGAATGTATCGTAGTGTATGAGAAGATGACCCTTCTTCTTACTTGATGTAATACCTCAGTTAACATTGTTAACATGATTTTATGGTTTTGATAGCTAGTTTTCAAGTGTTCTTCAATACAGCATGATGTTCATTTTATAAATGATGGTCCCGTTTAGGGTAAAATAGACGATACCTTGTGATTGACAGGTCGCTACCATCTCTATAGGGTCCATAGAGAATTTTTAAAACTCTTGCAGGACTTTCTCCATTAGTCAGTGGCAAGAAACTGCCAAGGTTAGTGCAGATGTGCGCTCACTCACTGAATTTGAATGGACTTCTTTTAACACTAGCAGGGCCCAGCAGCAGACGGCTGGTTTGAAGTTTGGAATTAAAATATTGCAGCTTTAAAAATGTTGCTTTATGGCATGAAGACATGGGCTAACAAAGACAGGGATGGATGGTAAAACAGAAATTGAAAATGTGGGCAGAAGTAGACAAATACAGAGAGGGGGAAAAAAGCGTAAAATGCTTATTAGAAGTATAACTCCAGCTGCTGGGACACATCAGTGGCTGAGGGGAGCAGGCAGATCAATAAAGGGACAGCTGATCAACTGCTTCTCAACCTGCCTTGATTAATATTTGATATCTGAACTAAGACTGAGCACAGAGAGAGAAGAAGAGAGCAGTAAGAGCAGAGAGGTGGAGTGACTGATTGATATGGACAGCGGGAGAATTCTCTGGGCTTTGCAGACTTGATTGCGATCGAAAAGAGATAGAGGGGATAACAAGAAATGAAGAAGTGCAGAAAAGCTGAAGGGGGTTGATTAATTGCACTGATAAATAGCATTTGTTTGGAAGAATTGTTTTAGGACTATTGATGTCAGGAAATGTTGCTTTCACCGCATCCAATACAGCAGGGTGTAATATCTGTATGACAAATGTTAAAGGATAACACTGGTGTTATCTAATATTTTCTTATTGTCAACAAATCCCAGGATAAGACTTATATTGTTAGTCCGTCTCTCCATACTTCTTTACCCTGTCTCTTTCCCGGCCCCTTTATTCCTACTGAAGATGTAAATCTTTAAAATGGGTCACAATTATATAGTTTCATTTTTCAAAAAGAGTAAATAGCACCAACAAAGCAAAGTGGGCAACAAATTCGGCACTGCTCAGGAGGTGATACTAAATTTACAAGTTCCATTGTAATTATGTGGAAAAGAAACACACTTAATTTCAAGCTATTTTTTCCCACCAAGCAGGGAAGCAGTACACCCAAATGCTACATCGCTATATATTTTATTTTCTCTCTCAAAGAAAAGTTCCGAAATAATTACATTTCATTCGATCTTATCTCCCCCTTGTTTCTTTACCATCACCTTTTAGATTCAGGAGAGAAACAAGTGGTTGCTGGTTTGCAGGACAGAACAGTGTTTGTTTTTTTAATGATGCAATCATAGAAAATAAACTAAAGTTCCCATGTCAGTGGTTTTTAGTCATAACTTTAGTTCCGTGGTTTGGTACTGGGTAAAACAAAAAACACGAGTCAGATCACGACTGTTGGATAGTAAATACGCATTAAGGCCTTTAAAGTAAAATGTAAATAATAATAATTTTATGTCTTATTCCTTTTTGCTTTGTGTGTTGGCTCTGTCTTCTGCACAACCTGGAATATCAGAGTTGTTTTAATCAGGTGCGTTGATAACATTTGAGATATGCTGCTCAATAATAAGTAAAAGCAAAGAATATCTGTATTTCCTGAATTACTTTAGTCTTTTAAATAGATCATGTATGAAATGGCCCAAAATGATCAGTTTAAACATGCTGCCTAACTGAATTATTTGAACAGCGCATGGTTATTATAGGAGCTGCAGTTTGAAAGGGTCGGGGGTCGGGTTGGGGAACTGATTGGTAGAGTGTACAGGTTGCAGTTCCATGGTGGTTGTAAAAAACATGCAGGACTCTGGCTCATTCTTGTGTTGTAATACTTTTTGGACAAGAGTGGAGCTCTGTGGCACAGAGAATTGAGACCAGGTGATGAAAAACCCAGAAAATATTCTTTAATAGGATCATTTATTTTGTTGGTTTCATGGTATTTGTTGACAAAAAGAAAATCTAAACCATTGCCAACCTTATCTATTAAACTTGTGACTGTTGAGTTACTTGACAGCAACCCTGAAGCACCCTGAAAGAAAATTGTATTTATTCTTTTCCATTTCTTGACCTCCAAACACATTTCTCTTAAATTCTAACTGTTTTTCTGCCCTGAGTGTAATGGGCAAAAGCATTTGTTTGTGTTTTTATTTTCAAAGGGAAAAACTAAGCGGTCAGTGTGGCATGTATCTACAAAAAAGTAGGCAGTATGCAGTGATATAGTGTGATTTATGATGTTGTTTTGAAAGATGTGACACATTAGTTGACCCTTGTGAGTTTTTTAGTTTTTTTTTCATTTATAAGGATTGTGTGGGAAACTCAAACTGTTATTTTTGTCTTTGATTTGTTGTCTCAGAGATACCAGACAGCTCACCTTTTCCCCTCGCATATTCCACCAGGCACTTTGAAATTCACCTTCATTTTTTTTCATCATGAAAAAATAAGAAAATATATGCTGGATTCCACTTTCTCTTGGTTTAAGATTCACTCTGACATGTCAGTATACAGGATGAATGTTACTGCCATATACTTTGATACAACTTTGATGTTAAACATATTTTGTTATACTCTATGTGGCCTGTTGACTCACTTATAATGAGGGCCTGTAATCAGATGACCATAAATCCTTAAGCAGCACAGAATGTAAACTTGTTTGTCCTCCATCAATCAACTGCCACTCTGGTTAGTGATTACACTAATTTGTTGAACCTGTATCCTTGCTTTTCAGTGATATCATGGTGTGCTAATAATGTACCCTTCTACATCACTGCAGCAAGGTGACCAGTTTAACAACCAGAGGTTGGCAAAAACACTATTTTCTGGTAGTGTTTAGTATGAAGGCAGAGGACGTTAACCTCAACGCAACACAAGTAAAGAAAGGATTTGCACCAAAATCCGAGCTTAAACTAATTATCTAACCTATTTATTAGGAAGCAAAACTAAGGTGAACATTTAAATTATCACTCTACATCATTGTAGCACATGCAGTTTTACAACGAACTAGTCAGTTATGCATATTTTTTGTTCAAGGGGGTCACTGCAGTCTGTAGGGTTTGTTCTCTGGAGACAATGACCATCCACACAAATATCATGGCAAAACAGCCTTTAGATATCCCGAGAGGTGACATTTGTGGCTTCAGGCAAGCATGTACATCTTTCAATTTGAAAACGCTTCATCCTCTTGGGAGCGTAAATGTGCTCATAAATTTCATGATAATATACATATAATCAACATTTCTTGAATTGAATTGAGAATTATGACTGACAGTGGTTTTACAAGAAAGGTCAGAAGGTCAACAAACTCATCATCATCTGCTGAGGACCATGAATAACTACAGAAAAGTTATTTTCTGTAGTTTTAGGCTAGTATATTAAAAAAAAATAGTTTTCTGATGAGACATGAATACACACAATTACACTGGGTATAAAAAGACTGGACAACTGTGTTTGGCAGTTCAAGACTCTTGATACCAAACTGAAAGTTGTTATTAAGATAAATGTTGTGTAAAAAAAACAACACGTTAGCTAGTAAGATAACTAGCAAATAAGCTACAGTGCTAACAGAGCTGAGGAGCTGCTGCTTCGGCAAAATATTTTTCACCCACTGAATTCCCATTTCAGTTTAAAAAATCTACAATTACAATTCTTATATTTTAACAGTTTCTAAGAGATCATGTTGTCTCTCTTTTTATCGATTTGATTTTATGGTTATTATACTGCCGTGCTATGGAGCAGAGAAGAGCCAGAGATACAAACCAAGTCTGCTTCATTGAAGCATTCGGGGAAAAGACACTATGCCACAGTGACCAAATTCATCCATATTTGACCAATAGTCTGAAAATGTAGTGATTCAACCTGCTGAAGTTCTTATTAAGTGTTATCTTTACCTTTTGCTCACGATAGCCGCTCACACAACCAGATTTTAGCGTTATTGGATGTTTGTTACCAAGATGGTCCTGGGAAATTGTATTTAACTTCTAAAGTTTGTACCTTTGACTTTTTAACTAGATCATTAAATGTCCATCTTTTAGTTACCTGATATTGACTTTGCAGAAAATTGGAGGAACTTTAAAACAGTGGACGCCTGAAACAGCTCTCCCCACCTCACAACTTTATTCGCAAGCTAACGTTAGCTAAAGTTAGCTAGTTGTTCTCAGTGTTACTCTGTTGGGTGTGTGCAGTTCATGGTGTCTGTTAACTTTGGCAAGTTTAGCTTTACCAAGCTTATATTCAGAAAACTACTTTAACATGATGTGTAATTTCCCACTGAGCTTTGGGGAACTGAAAGTAAGCTAGTTGATGCCAACTCTCCTTTCTTTGTCGTTATACCAGCTCTATCTGTGTTTGTGGATTACTTTCAGCTTAGGTGTTGTTTACATTTGTGCGTACAGTGAAAAAATACATAAAAGTTCTTCTTTTCCCCTTTGCTCCACTTTCAAAGCGGCGTGCTGCGTTGGAGCAGCGACGCCCCGCTGACAGCACAGCGTACAGAGGGCTGCTGTCATGTTACACACTGAAACATCCAATACATGACTGGACTCATGGTTACCATGACGTTAAGTCTTTGGGAAAATAGAATGCAGATGGCATCCAGATACGTCCATGTACACCAACATCAACTGTAACACACACACACACACACACACACACACACACACACACACACACACACACACACACACACACACACACACACACACACACACACACACACACACACACACACACACACACACACACACACACACACACACTGATCTATTCATGAGTTTGGTCGTGCAGAGGCTGGCAAGATCACTGCTGACTGGACTGAAATGCTGCTGATGCCTGCTGCTCACCTCACCTGACAAACAAACACACACACACACACACACACAAACACACAAGGAGCAGTGTCTCAGGGGAACACATTCAAATTGATTAGATGGGCAGCTATTTTTCTTCAAGTGTCAATCTGTTGCTGAATGATGCACATGGCTCCTTGTGACCGCCCCGCCTCCTCCACACACACACACTCACACACACACACACACACACACACACACACACACACACGCCATGTAGCACTGAGTGTTTTCAAATGACACTATGGTAACTTTCACTATGGAAACTTTGGCCTCTGACGTGCCTCCTCTTGAAAACACATGTAGAGCTAATGATGGTACTCAGGGTGACAGGCCTCATTGCGTGAGAAACAACGTCCCAATGAGACTGTTTACTTCAGTGTGTTTGTGAGCGTGTGTGTGTGTGTGTGTGTGTGTGTGTGTGTGTGTGTGTGTGTGTGTGTGTGTGTGTGTGTGTGTGTGTGTGTGTTAAAAGGGGGGAGGTTTTTTTATTTGAGGTGATGGTAAGACATCACTGTATTGCAAAATTAGAGATATTCCACTCAAAACATAATTCTACAAATGTTCACTCTAATGTCAATGTAAGGGACAAATCTTAAGATATTAACATACATTCTTTTAAAGTTTATTAGCTCCTTATAAAAATTGCAAATGAGGTATAGGCCTACGTATGTTTTGGTATGAGGTGCCTGCCCCATAATGTAACTGTAATGTGATTTATGTGAGTTAATAATTAAAAGTAGGGTTGTTTTGGGTTTTAAGTGAACTGTATTGATGAGCAGCCTGGAAAATATATTTAGAAAAAAAATGTTATTTACACATCTACTGTTTGATTATTTCAAGTTTTTTCACCTCTTTTCACCCCAGCGAAACTGGGAATTACATTACAGTCTTTGAAGAAACTGAAACTAGACATAACCTTTTATATTTTAACCAACATGACGAGAGAGAGTTTAAAAAAGAAAAGAAAAAAGAAAAAAAAAAGACACGTGGACAGTGAGCGTCTTCTACCATCTTGGCTCAGATGGTAGTTTATCGGTTCATCTTCCTTGTCATATTTGTGCTAAAAACTAATCATATTTATGTTTGTCAAGGTCACAACAGTTCTGCAAAAATCCATGTTGTGGCGGAACTTGAAAAAGTAAAATAACGGCAAATTAATATATGCATGTATGTATAAGTGTACACAGTACACAGTACATACCTCCGTGCATATTAATGCAGGTGTGTGTTTGTTTGTCGCTCTGGCTTCCTGTGTGTTCATGGGACCAGAAGTGAACAACAACACCTTATAATTAGACCGCTGCAGGTCAGGTGACTCTCCAGTGTGACTGGAAAACCCGCTCTACAGTATATTTCCATTAACACCTCTGTGTGTGTGTGTGTGTGTGTGTGTGCGTGTGTGTGTGTGTGTGTGTGTGTGTGTGTGAGTGTGTGTGTGCGTGTGCTTTTTCCAGTGCCTGATATAACTTTAGGAAAGGGACCAGTCCTCAGAATGAGGTGGAATGAAAGTAGGGAAGAAAAAGAAGAATGAAAAATAAATGAAATCAGTTATCATTATCAAATCCCTCCACCTCCTCCTCCTCAGATGACAACTGTTAAATTGAATGCTAACGTTTTATCCACATTATAAATGTTTCCCAGAGTCTAGAGTCTGTCTACGCCTGATAACCGTGTTTGCATCACTGACGCAGAACAGAAATGAAAGAAAAAAATGAAAGAAAAAGAATATGTTTTTCTTCCTGGAAGGTTCCCTTTGCTGATAACTGACCCTTGTTCTTTCCTGTTGGTCATGACTAATTTATGACTTATGAAAAGTTTTGTAAAAACACTAGCCATGTTTCCTTAAAAATATTTTTATGTGCATTTTGGAGTATCACATTAGAAAAAGCTGTATAGAAAAGGCAAACTTTGATGAAACTTCCAGAATAAAAAAAAAGCTTTTCAAGAATGCTTGAGGTGCTTTTTTACCTTTTTTCAAAATAGAGTCGATGCAGTAACTGGGATATAGAAATGCTTTGGCAGAATCAATTCTGAGGTAGTGAACATTGAACTCTGACTGTTTCTGTGTCCTCCCGGATATTCCCATAATAAGTAAGATGACATATCATGAAAGAACAATTAAAACTTGCCCAATTGAAACACATTCCTGAAGACCTTTTTCCATTTTTCTTTCATGGATGGGTAAGATGGCCAAGGGGACCTCTACTTCTTTTACTCTGTTTACAGCCATGCTTAAAGTTAGCCTATTCCACTACCTCCTTACAAAACTATGCTGTGTAGCCTTGACATAATTTTTTAGACTATGCAACCTCAGCCGTAGGGTCCAAACAACCAGCAGGAAAGGGCCGGAAAGCTCACAGGCAAACAGGTAAGAGAGCCCCAAACAAAAGATGAAGACATTGATAAAGAACAAAGGAAGTGATCTGGTGTAAGTAGAGACAGACTGTTTATGTGAGTTATAACAGGTGAGCAGGAGGTCAGGTGACTGCAGGGCTAATGGGGGACAGGTGAAATTAAGCAGGACAGGGCAGACAATCATAACTGGCAGGAAAACACATGAAGTCAGAAATGAAGTAATCTGAAAAGAAAGGCGAGGGAAGTGACAAAATAAAACAGGAAACAAAAAAACATAATTTAAAACATAAATCAGAGGAAAAAAACATGATCTAAGAGCAGGAGCAGATTTTGACATCTTGGATGAATAAGTGATGTTGACTGGCAACAAAGAAAAGGCTGCATGTGAGGAACTCTCAGCATGTGGACATTCACAAGATGAAGTAAGGCATCGTAAACTCAATGCACACACCCTGCACTCTCTCTGGCATCAATGTCATCAGTATGCAAATGTCATGTATATTCATGCACGCTATAACTACACCACATTTACAACTACTGTCTGCTTAGCTTTAACTCCAACTGGTCCAGAATCTGCAGCCAAGCTTTTAATCAGAACAAAATCTCACATCACTCCAGTTAGAGCTTCTCTACATTGTACTTTATAGGATTGACTTTAAAATGTTAGTCTTGACTTACATCAAATCATTTACTTTAAGGCTGAAACTACAGTCGATGGAGTTGTTGCTGATTCTGATGTGACACCTTTTAGTTTGCGGGTTGTACCCTATATTCAGCTTTTTTTATACAGTTTATTGTCTTCTTTGTCTCCTTCACTTCCATCTTTCTTCCTCTTTTCTTTTTCATGTAAAGGGTAACTTTTGGAGTGTTTTTTCTCAAAACCTGTACTGTAAACGGTCCAAATCATTTTGGTCACCATCTCCCACTCCTACTGACTGAGACCATGCAATTTGACTTTTACCTATCAAGGGCATTGTTTATCGACTCAGTTGTTTCAGCACCATGGACAGTGATGTTTGTTTGTTTGTGTGTTTGTGTTTGTGTGTGTGTGTGTGTGTGTGTGTGTGTGTGTCTGAGAAGGAGCGGCGCTGTCCATAGCACTGAAATGGAGCGGAGGAGATTGATAGACAAACAGAAACAGCTGTTTCTGGCGCTGCATACAGCTGTTTCTTCGCACCTCCCTCTGCAGATTTTTCAGAGAATTGTTTATAAATTCAGAATATATTTAGTGCTCTGCTGGTGCTACATTCTTATATGAGTGCTCTGATTCATGAATGTATTATTTGATTTTGAAACTGAAAAAGCTGTTGCTGTTATTGAGCCTTTCTGAAGCTATTGCATGATCAAACCAATGTGTTTTATTTTAATATCCTCAAGCAATTTTTTTACAATTCTCCATCACTGATCTGTAACTTCTCAATATTCATACATCAGTAGTATAGGTCTATGTCTGTTTCAATGCATATGCCCCAAACTCCCTCCTCTGGTCTTGTAATTATCCCTGTTTTGAGGCATTCCGTGGTCCATGCTTTTCACGAACACACAGGCACAAGGGTAAATAGACTTTCAAGAGTAGACAAAAGTACACAGATACACACAAATTCTGTATACAAGCACACACACACAATCTACAAATCCAAGTTAACCCAGAGACAAGTTTTATTACTGCGTATCCATTTTTCACCTCACCCAAAAGCTCTGAGTGGCGACTCACACACATGACTCTCACACCTTCAAATAATGATTCTTGTGATGCTGAAGATTACAGGATACAGGTTGTTCGATGAGCAGTCATTACTTTAATAATTCTTTAGAAACTTTCGTCTAGCACCACCAGCAAAGGTCAAAGTTTACACTTGTCCTGTCTGTGAAATATACATCTTTACTAGATGGATTTGCACAAATTTAGTACGGGCATTCGCTGTTCCCAGCTAATGTGTCCTATTCCTCTAGCATCACCATCAGGTAAAAGGATGGACATTTCCGTCAGCATTTGTGTTTATCGAATGTTAACTTGCTAAACGGAGGGAAGCAATAGACCTTAGCTTAACATTAGCATCTTGGCATTGTCATAGTCATGGTCATCCTGAACATGTTTTCATTGAAAAGGAACGATTTTATGAAAGTTGAAAATTAAGGATATTTTCAATGTGTTACAATGTCATTTGAGCTGGCCTTTCTAGTACAGTAATGTAGAGTGATATACTTCAATTTGTATAAATTCATAGGAACATTCTGAGCAGAAATCCATTCACAGTAAACCTTATACAGAAACAGTTTTATCATATAAGGACTTCTTTGGTGACTTCACATATTCAACAAGGCGTATGATGTTTAATAAGTTATTGCTGTGATGCAAGTCTTTCTTTATACTACCAAGTACCGGTACGGTAACAGCACAAATAGACATGCAACAAAACCCATGAGAAATTAGTCACACAATAGAATCCTGACGTTAGCATCTAGCTCAGAAGATTGTTGTGTTTAAATGTCAGCATTTCTGAACAATGATTGTTAATATTTGAGCTCAACACCCAAACAGATACTAATAATAGATTCCGTCGGAATAGAGTTTAGTGGCTTGGTCTGATTCACTTTGTTTATTTCCCATATATAGAGCCAGGACTGTGTATGAAAACGTGATTTTTTTTTTTAGCACACACAAATATTGGAATTTTGACAAAAAGTAGCAGCTTAGAATTGCTGAGTGCACCTTTAAGTACGGCCTTCCAGAGCTGCCGGTATGGCTTATTAATTGACAGAAAACATCCATGAAGTATTGTCTTCTGTATAGTTTATTGCCATAAAGGTCTTTTGTAAATCAAATTTATTAGCCTACTTAACGGCTCAAAATCTTATCCTACTTTTCCTCTGTTTACCACAAATATTGTCAGTAATGAAAACAGCAGGAAGAATTACTTTGTCACAATTGGGCCAAATGCTGTATTTATACCAACAAGCCGTCAGCACAGCTCTGTAGATGCTACTGCACTGTGAGCCAGCTCTGATCTTCATACGTTTGGTGCATTAGATTCTTGGCAGGAGCGAGATGTTTAATACCAACTAGGCAAACTAACTTTCCCTCTAAAGCAGAGATGAAATGAAACAAGTTTACGCAGGTCCTTTTAAGTCTGATAAGGCTTGTGATCAGTGATTAAATTGGCTTTAATAGCAGGGAGGTCAGAGCGTGTGTGTTCTCCGGTTTGATATAAATTGGTCAAATTGGAGCTTGTAGCCGTGTTTTGCAGCGCTCTCCCCTCGCTCCAATGCATGTCAGGTGCTTTATAAAGGACTGGAGGTGTTTGAAATAAAATCTGTGTCTTTTATCCCTCTTTCAATCCTCTTCTACGCCTTCCCTTCTCTCCACCTTGGGATGATCTTGAAACAGTGTTTAAGGTAAAGGACAGAACAGTAAAGTATCAGAAACGGTGCGGGCACCTACTGGCTGGCGACCACCGGTGAATGAATATTCATCCGAACGCCACACAGTTGAGGTCACAGCTGGAGCTCATCCTCAGAGCGGGGCCCCCCCAACACACAGGCCACGTTCCCCCTGCAGTGAAATATTTCTCCTCATTCTCTCCCATGGGATGGTTAAATCCTTTACACATGCTAATGAGCCAGCGCGACAACCCATTCCACAATCAGAGCAAACACGAAGTGCTGATTCGGATCATTTCTGCACCGGAGGAGCGCTGGACTCGTAGCTGATTATCATAATACGATGCTGTAATGTGACACACAATTAAAGCCATTTATGTGGAGGGTAAGTCAAAAAAGGAAATGCCAGAGAATGTCAGGTAAAAGTTATAGCAAGAATTTACGATCAAGCCGTTTAGCACCTTTTGTCTGTAATAAATGTTGCTATGGTTACAGCATGCTATAGGGTTACGCTCAATACGCCATGTCAGCAGAACATCCGCTTCCACTTTGTATGCCGTTGTGGTTGTTCCTACGTGCTCCGCAGCAACATTTCCTCAGAAAAATCAATTCAGCTCTCCGCCAGGTGTGCACTCAGACCTGCCACAGTGTTACCAGAGGGGCTAACAAAGGGATTACCTGCTCCCTAAACTAGCACATACAATTAGGTGTGTTAAGATTACTGCAGAAGCGGGTTAATCTCATCACATATTCAGACACACGATGAGTCGTTGCTGCAGTCCGCTGTGTAGGGTGAACGAGGGCGGCTCACTGCTCCTCAAGAGTCTTCGCTCAAACTGACAGCTTTAGTTCACTTAATTGGTCGGTATGTATTTTTTCGGAGCAGAAGACTGATATCTTCACTGCTGCAGCTTTACCCCACCCCTTTCTGGTCTACTGGTAATGAATCGACCCTCTGAGCTTTGCAAACGTTTAGTGCTAGTTGTGTAAATGAGGTGTTATTCACAGCCTTCACAGGAGACTGACTGCTTGCTATACAAAGTAGCTTATCTCATTCCAGTCTAAAGTAACATGTGAAGCACAGATTTGTAATTCACTCTCATGTTCAGCAGATTGCACCTCGACTGTGGGAACTTCTATCTAGCTTATGTTGTTTGCATTTAGGAGTGGCCGTGCTGTAGGTTTGCAGTTGTGGAGGAAGTCGACGAACTGTCTTCACTAGGACAGGCAGAAGAACACCAGAGAAACGATGGAGCCCACTGGGACTCTCTTATTGTTGCCTTTACTGCATCCAGAAACCACCACTGGCTCTTGTTAAAGACAAGGGGCAAAGACAACTTGGTAGATTCAGAAATTGTGCTTTTTGCAGCTGTCTGTAAGACTACAGAGAGTGATTCCCAAACGTGACTAAGGACTTTCAATATGAATCGCAAGATAAATCTTAGGGATTGTGACATAATTGGATAGGACAGCAGAAACAAACTATTTCCACAAAAAATTCTGAATTACTGAACCAAGCATCTTAAATTTACTCAAATAAAACAAGAAGAAAAAAACCTCTTTGGTTGAACTGAACACAACCAGTGGATATTGCAACAGGTGACATGGTCATTAGACTGGGAACCACTGCGTTTCACGTATCCTCATACAACAGTTTGTATAATATCTTACAAAAAAAGTTACTCCTCATTTCCCGTGCATTTTTCTACGTAAGTGAAGCAACACGTGTGAATTTCCACTCATGCATACAGTTTTTTCAAAATAAACTCCCATTTTCACAGGAAACAACGTAGTTAGGTGGAGGCTACAAAACAACTTGGTAAGGTTAAAGAAAAGATTGTGTTTGGGTTTAAATACCTATGTAATTGTTATTACGTAAGTACAGCAGGCACGTGACTAATTAATCAACGTTGACTTCTTTTTTTACACGGGGCAGAAACAACGGTCTCCTGGGAGAAAGACTGGCTCACTATAAATCTGCTGATATGCTCCAAACCCCAGCCTTATGTGCTCTACTTCTATTATTGTGCACTGAAGTAAGAGCAGCTAACGTTTATGTATGTGTGTATTAATGGAGCCTTTTTCACCAAACTGTACGCCCCGTTTAAATATATATATAATATATATATAATATAAATAATATACAACACGGACAAAGCCATACTTGCCATCTTTGTGAAATGTGGTAATGATACTAGCCCAAATGCTAAGTGGAATGCTAACGATGAAAAGAAGACAACCCTCCATCTATCTACCTAGCTACCTACCTACCTGTTTATTAATTCATTATGTCAAAAAAAATAAAAAAATCCATAAGGCTGGGTCCACAAAGTCATTAATTTTCAATGGAGCAGCTTCACAGAACGTCTCTTGATGACGTCACAGACAAGTGTTTCTGGCCCCTTTCACACAGAAAAGTTCAAATTGCTTCATTTACAAATGCAGTGCCCCTGGTCTCTGAGCCATTAACACGCCCCTGTGCTGCATTAGTGCTGCAACATCTTCCAAACTCTCCGCTTCTGCTTCGTGCTTCTCTCAGTTCACCAAGCAAATCTGCCGCACAGAGGCCGCGTCCGCCCTCCCCGTTCCAAAAGAACAAGACGCTGTGAGGACATCGGCAAACAGACTGAGGAGAAATGACTGCACGTTGCTGATGGGTGTACTGTGTCTCTTGCAGGTGATACAGTATATGTCTGTGGCATTTGGATCGATAAGCGAGGTAGAGGTGGGAGGAAAATACTCTACTGCAGCGCTGTTCCCTTTTCTTTTATTCATTCAAAAACACATTCATGTGTCCAATTATTTCATAACTATCCCATGTGCATTCTCTCATTGATACACTTAATCACAACACCAAGATCCAGTACTGTATATCTTGCTAAATATCACTGGATGAAATCCCACTTTGGAGTGGGATTTACTGAGTAAAACCCGCGTAATAAGGCTCTGCCTTGGCTTTAAGTTGCTGGTGCATAGCCAATTATGTTGAGTGGCTGCCAAACCTATATTTCCCGCTGACAAACAAACATCCAGAGTGTGATTAAGGTGGGTTGAAGCCTAGACAGGCCGGCACCGCTGCTAACAAAGTTGGACAGATCAGTGGGAGTCTCGAATGAACACCAGCCGATACTGGTGGATTCTGGCAAAGTGACAGTCTCAATCAGATACTCTGGCAGATAACCAACGAACAAGCTGACTCTTGCAAAAGAGATGTTCAAAAAAACAGTTTGGGCCTTAATGAGGGTACTTAAATTTGGCTGATTAAATATGCAGTTCCAGTATAGCTTGCGAACAAATGGTGTAGTTAAAAAAATGTATATGTATTAGTCACATTTTAGCAATTTGATCACTGCTAGTTTCAGTAATAAATGAAAGACAAAAGTCACATTTTTCAACGGTGACATTTAAATGTCTTTTTCCTTTTTATTATTATTTTTATGTCTACTAAACATTTTGAGGTAACAGCTGCTCATTGTCTGGGTTAAGCTTCAGAACACTAGCTAAAGCATATGGTAACAAAAAAACAGCTGTATTTATTTTAAGAAATCTATTGGTAATTTCAAATGCTAATTTGTTAGGTTTAGGTAGGAAAATATAATGTTTTTGTTTTTGGTTAAAATAACTAACCTAACCTACCTAATTTAAAATAAGTCAACACTGATTTTTGGTTTCACATGGAAAACAAACACCAGTGTCTACGGTGAGAGTCCTGTGTTTGACCCTCCCATCCAGGTCACCACCACATTATACACCATTAAGATGTTATCTCCATTTCATGTATTTAAGTGAGATCAGGCCAATAAATTCAGATTCTGGCATCCAACATTCATCTTGTACTCATTCCAACCGATAGCCCATTAAACACCGAAGATAGACTGAAAGCAACGTTAGCTTGATGGCGTTACTAACATTAGCTTATTTACAAATGTCAATGTGCTGGTCTTGATGTTTTTGTGTTGTGTCCCAACTGTTTTGTTTTTGCTTCTTATTCTTATTTAAATTATCAACAGTATAGTAAATCAATTTAGTCCATAAATGTGCTTCTTCTATGTTTTTATTCCCAGTAAGGTTAGCTTACATTACTGGACGAAACACAGTATTACTGAAGCGTAAGCTGCTCTAGGTCAAACAGCTAAGTTAACTTGTCAACAACAGATATTTTGTGGCAGAAGGGTATACTTTATAACCAGGAGCTACAATGTGTTACTTTTTAAATACATGCAGTACATTGTACAAGACTCTGCATTAAAACAGTAATTAGTTCCTCTGTCTTTTAAACTATATTATGTTTTTGTTGACAAAATGCTAGCTTGTTGCTGCTAACTGTGATGTAAACAGTGAATTTACAGTTTTGTGACGATTTAGACCTCTGCCTAAAATAGAAATAGATGCTTAATAGTATTCCACATATTAAACCTGGAGGTCAAACTTTTAGTAAAGGTGGTTTTAACTTCCACTTAATCTCCAGTGCTTATCTGCACCATTTCACCACACAGAGCGGCACGTAACACAGCTTAACAAAGTTGAATAGGAACACATCAGTCTTTCTGCATTTTTGGAAATATTCCGAGTTATGTCGATGAATATGTATAAGGCTGGTTTTGAACCACCGCAGCACATGCGTAAAAAGTGAATTCCTCCAGAGAGCGACTCTGATGGGTACAACCTCACTCTCACACAAGACGATCTGACGGAGGCAATCCTCTGAGTGGGAGAGACTGATGCACTTATCTGAGAAACAGAAAGAGAAAAAGATGAGAAGAATTTTAAGAGAGGACAAAAAAAATTGGAGGAAAAGTTTGAGGAGGCTCTGGGGAAAGTTGGGACGATGGAGCGAGAAAGAAAGGGTTGGTGGGGGGGGGGAAGAGGGAGATGTGGGGAGGAGAGGAAACCTTGAGAAGGAGAGAGACGTCGAGTAAATGACAGCGGGGAGAGTGTGGTGGGGGAAAAAGCAGCCACTCAAATCTTGTGTTCTGTCTGGAAGTTAGTTAAATTGTTCTGAGTTACAGCTGTGTGAGGGAGGAGGGGAAAAAGTGCAGACAGACAAGAGAGAAAGTAGATAAAGAAGTAAAGGAGACAGAAAAAAAGAAACGAGAGAAACTGAGATGGACTGAAAGACGCAGAAAATGAGAAGGAGACAGAGTCGTTCTGCTGTGGTAAATATCTGTCAGTCTCTCCTATAAAAACAGAGAAAGCAGCGATGTGTGGTCATGATTGTTCTTGGTGATTTCCCAACTGGTCTGTCTCTTTCACACACACACACACACACACACACACACACACACACACACACACACACACACACACACACACACACACACACACACACACACACACACACACACACACACACACACACACCATTGTAAGTGGAGACAACACACACACACTTCTGCCTCAGTTCCAGTCCCCTCAGAGTAACAACGGGGTGATTAAAAACCCCTTTTGAACAAACGGCGTTGGTTGAGGAATGTCTGTTCAGCTTTCAAAAATGTGTGTGTGTGTGTGTGTGTGTGTGTGTGTGTGTGTGTGTGTGTGTGTGTGTGTGTGTGTGTGTGTGTGTGTGTGTGTGTGTGTGTGTGTGTGCGCGCAAGTGTGTGTCGGTGCAAAGTGGTCGGGGATCCTCGGGGCCTTTAAAAAGCTGAATGCGTTCCCCGTACACACACCTCAGTGACTGTTGCACCACAGGAGGTGGAGGATCTAATCATTTTGGCAGGAGGCTTTTAACATAAGCGCCAGTGTTTTATTCAGGAGACTTGCCCGATGATAAAACAAACTCGCCCGGCCACAGGAGACAAGTGGGGGGGGGGGGCAAGGAGACGTTTTCTTCCACAATCACATAAAAGCTGTTTGTTGGCAAAAGCGCAGCTCATCATGGAGATGATGTTTCTAAGCTTGAAAACATTTTGGAATTGAATTAGATAAAACTTTCAGAGGTGTATTGCAAGGCTGTAGCAATACAGTCAACATTGTGCAGGGGAGGGAGTCTGGGGTGTTCTCATCTCGTCATATTTTCTTCTCTTTAGTCTTCTCTTTTCATAACACTTCACTAACCAACAGTGATATAACCTCCTTTCAGCAACCTCCGGTTCTGTCAAGGGAAGCCAATGCGAGAAGTACTTTTAACCTGCATTCTTTCAAATGGCCATCAGGGGGCACATCAAGTCTATGAGAAGAATACTCTACTTCTCCCCCAATTTATTACCTTAGTAAACATGGTAAACATGAGTTTATGGTCTCAATTGCTAGTTTCAAGTCTTGTTCAATACACAGAATGATGTTCATTTAGAAAATGATAATCCAATTTAGAGTTAAATAGACCATAAAGCAAGATATGCTTTAGGGCGTGGCTACCTTTTGATTGACAGGTGGCTATCAGAGCCGTCCGAATATGGTCACTTAAATCCACTATTTGCAAAGAACCAAGATGGCGACTGCAAAAATCCAAGATGGCGATGGACAAAATGAGGAACTTGAGGCTAACTCGAGACTTTGTCTACTTCTTATATACAGTCTTTGGATATATGTAACTTTAACATTAAATTCTAGTTTTCCCCTTTTTAATGCATTTAAAAGAGAGACTGTAGCATACGTTGCTTGTGCCTAAGCCTACGGAAGTCGGGCAACAGCTTCAGCTGGGGAACTTTTTGTCATTAATGTTGTTGGGGGCGACATTTTGAGCATATTTGAATATACACCTCGCAATATATAATTATTGCCTTGGTGCATTGTAGTCCACCCCTTTGCACTATGGCCTGTTTGGACTTCACAACCTTCATTTGCTTGTTCTTTTGTCTTTGGTCACTTTAGACCCAGCTGCCAGGTGATTAAAAACTAATTAGAGAGAACTCTCTCTCCAACCTATTACAGCCGTTTTTCTGGTCTGATGACTGTCAGCTCTGTGGGTGTGTGAGTGCAACCTGCCGAGCAATAAACTTGATTCCTTATGGTAACGTAAAAAAACACAAGTGCTTATGAAAACATTTGTTTAAAATTACAACAAAAAATGCTGAACAACTCCACCTATGGGAAGTCCATTTGGCAAGATCCAAGCACAAAGTAAAGGATTTTTGTTTGTATTCCTTCATGCAACACCCTGAGATAATTACCTTGTTTATAATCCGCCGCCTGTGGCCGTTTCTGATTCCACTCAAAACTCATGCAAATGTAGCAGTAGTTCCAAAATAATTATCACAGTTTCCGTCAAAATGATGCACAGTCACAATGTGTGCTTTATTCATAAGTGCCTGTGTAGCATTATGAGGTGTTGTGTGCAAGAATACACATTACATAACAGCCTATCAGAGAGCAATGAAATAGCACAAATTATGCTCCAGACTAGGCTGCTCCCAGAGGAAACCTCATCTGTCGCTACACAGATTTGTTTTATGTGACGCAAAGTGGCTTTTCACAATAAAAAGAAAAGTATGATGCTCCTGTTTGCTACTTAATCATTTTCCTTGATCACATTGAAGCATAAATCTGACAGCGGCATAAGATTAGATCTGGATTTTACCCCACAACACCGGACTTAGATGTCATTCCTGATTTGATTATATTCCCAAATAGATATATTGGCATTCTTTCATTTACTTTATGATACAGAGCAACAGGGGGCTTTGAATAGATCTGGCATCCAGCTAACTATGACTATTACTATTTGGCTTTGACTCATTAATAAATATGGAACTATTCATCATTTTAAAGTTCCCTTTGATAGAGAGCAGGAGAAAATTGTCTTCAACACTTCACAATACCATGTGAAGACCATGTGCCATGGCGTCTGACACGGAGGATGTTAACAGTGCTTTATGGCATCTGATATAGAGGCAATCTGTGTCATTATTAGACTGTCAGAGCAACTGACGTAGTTTAAAGAGAAAATCCATGCACGGTTGGCGGAAGGGGTCAAACAAACACGCGACTTTTACCCAGGAGACCGCTGTTTGTGTCCCATGTGAAACCAAGTAAACATTAACTTATTTAACGTCACTTTTGTTATGTAACTTTACTATCGCCTGTTACGTAACTAACATAATTATTTTACGTAACAAACGTAAGTATTCGAACCCAAACCACAATCTTTTCCTTGGCCTAACCAAGTAGTTTTGTCGCATAAGTAAACTAAGTAAACCTATGTTGCGGGGTTTTATTTTGAAAAATGTATGCATGTAACAAGGCAAAACTGTGCGTTTCCTGTGAACATTGAAGTTTAATTGAAAAGACATGATGCATGTCACTGACACATCCAGAACTAAAGCTAGAGCTTGATAGTTTGAAGCGTAGGGCCACTGAGCGTCGCTATTTGACAAGTTGGTAGTGAGAGTGTGTTGATGGATCTGCTGCTGATGTGTTAGCAGCTTCATTCAACAACATTTCCGAAGGGAGCGACTGCCATTGATTACTTAAACATTTACCAAATATATCCAACTGTGACCTCACTAATCCTCCTGGGAGTTTTCCCAGCCACCATATACCTTTTTGACATTTTCCCTCGAGTCGCAGAGAATTGATTTACAATAAGTTAACATATATTTGAGGAAACAGATGCTGGCTCCAAATAGATCAGAATATAGATCACAGCGCTCATTTGTGTCCACTGATGAGGAGGAGTCACATTAACCTCCACACTTTCATTTGACTATTTAAAGTAATTTATGCCTGACCAATTGAGACATGCGGTTCACAGTGTCACATTGGAAATTGTTACAATTTAAGGGTGTTTTCTTAATTGAGAAATTTCACATATGTCCCACTTTGTGCCTTTGGGCAAGGCACTTAACCCTCCAACCTCTCCCCAGGGCCACAGAGTTGTCCGCAACGACACGAAGCAGCAGATGGGTGAATGGAGCGACTACCGCTCTGCTATGGAAATGAGTCTGACCTACAAGGATGCGAACCCACACACACTCACACACAACTAACGTTCACAGACCCTGCAGCAGAGGCCGATGACCAGCGGTCGGTGCATTATTCAGCCTAAAAGCTTGTTAAGGAGAGCTCACAACGGAGCTGTAATGAAAGATTGATGTGTAAAAAACTGTTTAGTTAGCCCGTGTTATGTAAAGCAATAAAGCAGCGGTTGAGAGACGGGAATGTAGAAGCAGAGAGGGAGATAAGTAGAGAGGAGTTTTCAGCACAGAACACAAGGACAAAAGGACAAAGAGCAGAAGAAATGAGTGACAATGAAATGCAGAAAGAGGGAGAATCCTAGCAAAAAGAGACGGAGGGCTACAGCAGAGCAACAAGAAGGAGAGGGAGTGATCTCAGATGAATTAATGAAGTTCTCCTGAGGCACAGTCTAACATCTCCAGATGAGACGGGAGTTATAACCTCTCCAGACCAGCAGAAAACAGCGCAGAGACCAACAGCAGCGCTGCACACGGCAGCACAGAGCAGACCAGAGTGAAACCTACAAGGTATATACTCTGCAGTGAGACGCTGCTGCGCGATGAAAACCGTCTACCTCTAGTGACAGCTTTTTGGGAAATAACAAGGTGGTGAAAATGGTAGGCAAAAGTTAAGCAGAGCCTCCGTGTCTTTTAAATTATTTAAAACTAAAACTTTTGCAAGGTTCAGCCCATTAGCAGCAAATCACATACACAGACATTAGTTTATAAAACCTATTCCTTACCATTGGTTGAAAATCTTTGAATGGTTCCAGTCGTTCAGTTCATTACTACAGTAATAAACAAACACGTCAGTCATAGCAACTTAATATATCTATAGTGTTAATATGGCTATTTGTTGTGCTGCCCCTAAGTGGACAAAAAAAACTATTTTAAAGCAGGTATCTAATTTCTCCTTTGTATAAATAAGGACGAATGAACTGGTTTATATGTATGGACTTATAGAGGTTAAGCGTTATTGTGCCTATACACAACTATAACCAGAGGCATCATTATCATGTCTACGCAGCACCAGCAAGATATCAGCGTTCCTCAACATGGTAACATCTCAACTAAAAAAAAATCTATACAGTAGATACTAAGAATAAATAATTTGCCTGATTTTTGAAACCCCTACGTAAAACATCAATCTTAGGGGCAAATTCACATGAGGATTGTGCAAATAAGACAAAAGAAACCATGTAACTCTCAAAGCACCAAATCATTTAGCCTTGGTGCTCATATGCTATGCGCACATATTTAAATAAGTTAATATGCAGACATCATATCAAGACAATCATCTCCTATCTATGCAAATGATGCTCATTACAAAAACAGTCCAATTCAAGATCAGCACTGATAGCCACACGCAGTTACGTTGAAATTATTAGCGCCTGATGCAGAGACAGGATGCAATGACAGTTGTGTCATGAGAAAATAAATGAAAAAAAATCAGCGTCCTTCTTTGTGTGGAGCGGCACCTATCGTTTCTGCCGCCATGCGATCTCTGCAGGTATTTAATGAACTCAAATGTCTCAAAAAACTCTTAAAAAGAAGAAAATGTAATTTATATTTTACCTCATCAATAATGTATTTTTTCACCCACCAGCATATGTGTGGTACAGAGGCGTACATCGGAAGCAAAGGAGAGAAGTTAAATTAGCCCTTGTCTGACATTAGCGCTTGTTTTTAAGTGGACTTTTTCACAGCAGGTGTTTTGACTTGTGATAGCACGAGGAGCACAGGTGTGACTGATACCATTAACGATGGCAGCAGTGTCCCAATAAGAGATATCATTGAGCCAAACAAACAGATATAGCACGACTAGTATCTGCTTTTCTTCTCTGGAATTATCATGACAAATTCAAAGTCATAATCACTGTGATCATTGTTAATGTAGTCGTTCTCTTTCAACTGTTTCCTCCCGTTCCCCGCCCTCCTCATCTGTCTGAAGTCAGAGAAAACCAACCGTGTGGTCCCATTGATCCTGTAGCTCACACATGCACGCGTATGCAGGGAATAACGCAGCCCTGTCCCTCACACACACACACAAGCACACACAGGAACACACACACAGCCGCTCCCCTGTGAAGAAGACAAAGTAGGAGGTATATTGTGGCGGACGGAGCCACTGACCCCCTTGTTGAGTTAATGAGCTTTTATTGACTTCAGCACCTGAGGCTGCTGCTGTAACTTATCACTGTTAGCACCTCGCTCCCGAGACGCACAACACACAGGGGAGCACGCACACGCAGAAAAGCAAACACACACACGGCATCTGTTTGTGTGTGTGTGTGTGGGTGTGTAAAGACCTATGGAGACACACGGGAAAGCACAGGCCGTCAGCTCTCGATGTGTAAACCAACAGCGTCTCCTGGGGAAACTAAAACGCGGAGGAACTCACAAACAGGGCTTTAAGCACATTTCCTAGTTTGTGCTTCAACAGATTAGGTGTCCGAAGATGACATCACTTTGACGTTGTGTCAAATCAGTAGTCCGGGTAAGCCGTGAGCCAGCATGAACAATAGCGCGACCCTGAAACTGATGCAGCTAAATGAAATGCAGCCTTCAGTGATTTTATCATTTACACCTGTGCTTTTCACACTGCGACATGTCAAAATATTACATCCAAACATTAATTTCCTTTTGCCATACCATGTTGTTAAAAAGGAAGGAAACATAACTTTCTCTGTCTGCATCATCAACCACCTCTGAATACTGTCAACATAAAATGTGGGACTTGATGTTTTAACGGACCGTTGTCGAGACGTGATCCATATGGATCCCCCTCACGTTAACCATCACAGTGTGAAATAAAGTTATTTTGCTGATTGTTATAGGATGATATTCAGATATATGCGATCAGAGGCTCTGCATTAATGCTTTCTAGTCACCGATCCCTGCTCATGCTACATTGTGAACAAATCCCTGTGGAAATCGTCAAGAGGAGAGTTGGTAATGTTTGCAGCACCGGAGCTAACAGCTAACATACGGAGGTTCCCTTCAGTTACATTATGATGCTTTCAAGCTCTAGTCAGTAAAAAAAGGTTTGGCCGAAGTTAAATTCTAACATTTTCATGATGTGTTCAAATGTAATTCAGCTGTTTGAAGAAGATGTTTTCGCAGCAATATAACATAGATATCAGAGAGGGAATTATGACCTGTTTAACTTTCTGCCAATGCAATGGGTTTTTTTTATCAATAAAAATACAATCTATTCTTTCCTAATAATTTGGATTGGGTGTTTTTCTGCAAGTAACCACTATAGATACCTATAACAAAGTAAAAGGATATAGTATAGAGCCTTGTATACCAGCTGCAAAACTAAGCAACAAAAAGGATCTGTATCGGCCAATCTGGATTATTGACGATTGACAAGTGATATTGGTGGCAAAAAACTTAATCAAGGAATCTTTAAAAGTTATATTTGCTCATGTTTGCTTCTGTGCTGATACAATTCGTGACTCAAAACCTTGATAGGATCTGACCTGTGAGTTTTATGAGCCGTTGCAACCGTAGTCACGATACACGATCCTGACCAACATCAGGATTTTGTTCATTTTTCATAATTATTATTATTGAAAATCTTCTAAGGGCTAGTATGTTGGATTCAGTGGCAACTAGTGGTGTGGTTGCAGAAAGCAACCAACCAACCAACCAACCAAATTGCAATACCCCTTCACCTAACCCTTCCCAAGTGTGTCGGAGAACTACGATGGCCTTCAAGTATCATAAAAATGCAAATATCCCTCTCTAGAACAAGTGTTTGGTTAGTCCGTTTCAATACCTTTTTCCGACACTTCCATTCAGAGCAGACTGTGTCGGAGAACTACGATGGCCTTCAAGTATCATAAAAATGCAAATATCCCTCTCTAGAACAGTGTTTGGTTAGTCCGTTCTGGATTACTGTTGAAACACGACGATTCTTAGTTTCAGGTTATTATACACTTTTTTCCATTTCTGGCAATAGATGCCCCCTCAATGAATTGGAATCAAAATAAGACCTCATCTTTTCAAGAAGCGGAACCAGCACAAACATAATGGTGAAAGGCAAACAACAAGTCCCCATCAAGATCTTATTCAAGTAAAGTCAGTTTCACTGATGCAGTCCATCACAAATCATGTTTCGAATGACAGAAGCTCAGAATGATCTGTTTAAACAGCATGTGTTTTATCGGGGATGTATGATTGGGATAATCAGGTCCTTCTTATTATAATAAGAGAGGAAGATGACAGTCATTGATTTGCTGTCATTGAAATTATGTGAAATATAAGATCACTAAAAGATGAAAGATGTTTCCTTTGTAGCTCATTCCGTGGGTCTGAACCTTCCCCTCGATTCCCTGTAGGGCCACATAGGGTAACACAAACAGGAAGCTACCATCCTTTGGGGGGGAAAAAACCCACCTCTAATGTACGCAATATGGAAATCTAACCTTCCACTTCCTGTCCCTGGGGCTGAATGTGTTGTTGTGTAACCATATATAACCTAATGTATATGTGTGTATAAATCATTGCACAAGAATCAAAGCAGGTCCTTTTAAATTCTGTTTCTCAAATCACAGAAACTAATTAGGTCTGTATGTGTGTGTGTGTGTGCATGCGATAACCTGGCGATGTGTTGATAAGTGTGTTAATTTTCATCCACATTTACATTTCAGAGCACTACTTGATTGGGAGTGAACCTGTGACTGTACTACTTCATCAACACATTTGCATGTGCATGTATTTCCAGCTACTTGTATATGTTTCCTGTATGTTCCTATGTACATTTCCATCAGGAGTGATTATTGTATAGAGTGCTGCAGGGAGGAGATGATGAAACTCAGACACAGCTATGTTAAAGAAAATCAAGACCCAGACTTTTCTTACCACCACGTACTGCTAAAGATTTTTTTGTATATGAAACGCAAATGAAAAGAACTAAGCAGCAAAGCCTCACAAGTTCTTTAAAGTTTGGGTTATGGAAAGGTGACGAGTTGTTCAGCTCATTCAAAACAACTCTATGTGTGTGTCTAAATGGCTGTGTACGACAAATGCGCCTTATTCAACCTTCACGTCTTTGATGGCTCTGGTTTGATTTTCCCGTCGGCTTGTTTTTCCCTTTCCCACCACTGCGTCTGGTTTATCTCCTTTGTCTGGTTTCTGTAGGAGTCTGCGGTCGTTCAGGGTTCTTTCTTCGTCTCCAAGCCTCAAAGCCCTCCGCCCCGCAGCCGCAAAACCACCCGCTCCGTCCACTTCACCTTGTCGTGCGTCCCACAGGCACACAGGCGTTCATGCATTCAAGCACACACAACCGAGCGCACACACACACACAAGTACACAGAGGCCATTGCAAGCCTGCATATGCGCTCATCCGCCGAGGCATGCATATCTTTTTTTAATGCTCGTGTCACTTCACATCCTCACAGGTTGAGCACATTTATTCAAACAACTTCCTCTCTCATCTGTGGCAGGATGCGGATAAACAACAACGCAAGAACAACACTATGAATTAACTACGCTGCTCGGGGAAGCTGCAAAGGCCGAGTCACTGAATGCAAATAGGTAATATTGATCATCTTAACAGAGCCGTTCATCGTTTTGGGAAATATGATTATTTGTTTTCTTTCCGAGAACGAGATCAGAAAATTGATATCAATCAATACATTTCTTTGTAACATGTGGAGCCAGAGGGCGATTAGCCTAGCTTAGCATAAAGACAGAAAGCTTGGAGAAACAGAAAGTCTGCTTTCTTTGAAAGCTCACTAATCAACACATTGTATCTAATTTGTGCTTAAATGCACAAGATTGGTGCTAATCTTCTTATCTTACTCTCAAAAAGAAAGCGAAAATAACAAATTTCCTTCTTAGGCGAAATAACAAATTTCAATGAGATTTGATAAAATGACTTCACTTACAACACAATGATTAAGGCCAACAATACTGTGTGGAGAAAAGAACGCTCTGCACATAATTATCCATTACCTGAGGATTTCAAAGTTGTAGGAGAAACTGGATTTGTTGCGTTTCCTTTGTTGTTTTTAACTACAGCATTTCTTGTGGTTCAGCCCATTAGCAGTATAAAATGTATTTTATTTTACTTCATAACTGTCCAAGCATGTAAGGTTAAATAAATCATCATAGTTTCATTTTATAGAATTCTGTTGTGTTTGTCATGTGTCTAATGCAATGTTGATGTGTTGATGTTCTGACACTGCAGTAATGAGCTTACCCTCCATACATAAATGAAAATAAATGAAATGAAAATGAAATGATACCTCTAACCATCGGTTAGGAATTAATTAATGGTTCCAGTCACTGTTTTCCACCTGCCTAAAAACAGGTTTAAAGCTTGCTTGAGATAAGTAATTAATTTACCTGGCATTATCAGTAGTAACAGCATTGACGCTGCATTAATTAATATCTTCATATTCACAAAGGCTCTTATGTGTCACTCAACACTCTTATCAAATCTCACTCAGTGTACTCTACCTGCCCAGCACCAAGCAGCAATCAGACCCAGTTAGCAACTAGCTGGGGCACATAGTGGAGCATTTAGTCACTAAAGAGCCTAATGCTTCCCTCAGGAGCTGGCAGAGACTAAAACTGATCAAGTAGGAGAGTGAGGATTGAACTTAGGTTTGTCAGGTGGCCAAGAACTGTTTATACAGGGCTGTCAGGCGCACTTCTGCCGCTCTCTCTAGGCGAAAAACAATTATGCAGTTATTCCACCAGGCAGCAACAACCGGTTCTGCCGAGTGAAGCCAATGCAGAAGTGTCTGACCAGCAGGGGGCGATCCCTCTGGTTCTGAAATAAGTCCAATTGTATGGAAGTCTATGAGATAATGACTCTACTTCTAACTTTAATAATTACCTCAGTTGACATTGTAAACATGAGTTTGTGGTCTCAATCTCTAGTTTCAAGTCTTCTTCAATACAGCATGATTTTTATTTAGTAAATAATGGTCCATTTAGAGTCAAATAGACCATTAAGCAGAGTATGCCTTAGGGTGGGCTTGACAGGTAGCTGCCGCTACCAGATGTATTTGCGTCTCTACTCACTTCTCCGCATTTCAAATATGGTAACCTTACTTTATGGGTTGCTAAAAAAAAACATGGCGACGGCCATAATCCAAGATGGCGATTTCGCCGAAATTTGAGGCTTCAAAACAGCAGTCCATAAACTAATGGGTTACGTCACATTGACTGCATTTACTTCTTATATAGTCCAGGCATTCTTCATGTAACGTGCCACACCACTATCAACACACAAACGCCAATATCCCATGCACATAACATAATTAGCAACGCTAACATTGGTATGCTCACAGTGTCAGGTTGCTAGCTGCTAGCTGCCACCACTGCTGTGTCACCCAGGACCGCCTAAGCTCCACCAACAATCCATCTTTATCCATTTAAGGCGTCACTGCCAAGATGGCGACGGCCAGAGCTTCACAATGGCTCTTCAGCAACCTATGTTTGACGTCATGGAGACTACCTCCATATTTCATACAGTCTATAAATTTTGCTCATGAAAGGTTGGCCAACATTTTGCTTGCCCTTGCCAAACTGTCGCACTCGTAATTGCCTAGCTCGCCTATATGGACGTCCGGCGATGTGTTGTCAATAATCACAGCTGGTTCTGTTGCTCCAAAGTGTACAAAAAAATACATATTGCAGCACAAATGCCAGCATACTGTTCATACTGCACAGAGTGTAGTGAACTGCAGTGGTCCCCCGTCTGCTCCTGCTCACATGGAGGGCCTTTTTTACATCAGCAGATCACTGCAGTGTTGCTGTGTCACTCTCTGCCCATCAGGGATGAATCCAGAACATTATCAATCTAAAGATGCAACATAATCTGGCCATTTATTACACTAACAGGCGTCATCACATTTTCGGCCCATTTAGAGGGAAGCCTGATTACATTTGGACCATTGTTGCTACATGGCCCTCTTGACTCTGTTTACACTGTTAATGTACTCAAAGAAGTCTTCCCTGGAGCCTGTGTGGGAAACTGATTTCCACCTTATCCGTCCTCCACTGTACAACACTGCAGGTTTTCTGTGCGCTCCCTCTCTCTCTCTTTTCTTCTCTGCTGGGTTTTATTTAAAGTTTCCAGAGTTGGAGAGCTTTTACAGTATCTTTTTGGCTTCAGATCTTATTTAATTGAATTGTCCGGAGGGCTCCGGTCAGTGATCCATGATGGTCCGCCTTTTTCTGACAGGCCTGATAAGTACAGGTCCTGATCTCTGTCCGCGTCTCTATTCCACTCTCAGTCCTCTCTCTCTCTCTCTCCGTACTTGTCCTCTGCCTCTCTCGCTCACCTCCACGACACTTCTCTCACTTCTCTCGTGTATTCTATTCCCGCAAACTGCATCGCAATTTTCTCACTTTTTCTCTGCTTCCCTCGCTTCTTTCAGACTCAAAGCCAACGCTCTCTGCATTCCTTCCCTATAGAATTGTGTATTAGTGTGTGTGTGTGTGTGTGTGTGTGTGTGTGTGTGTGTGTGTGTGTGTGTGTGTGTGTGTGTGTGTGTGTCCGTGTGGAGGCAGACAAAAGGACAAGAGCTCCACTGACCTTGGACACCCAGTCCTCTCTTCTTTGCCAATAACATTCCTATATATGCTCTCTGTACACACTGCGGGTGAAAAGTGTGTGTTTAAAAGGGGTTTAGGCCGAATTTATTGCGCACACACACATACAGCATATCAAACTCATGCACTCAGATTCAATCTTGGTTTGTAGGTGCTACATGCCAACACACACACACACACACACGACCACCCAGTGAGAGCAGGAGATGAATTGAATTAGACTAATTACAATAGAGGACACTGACTCCTTCATACAGTATGTATGTGTGTGCGGGTGCATGCCATACAGCATCTTCAAACTGTGTGTGTGTGTGTGTGTGTGTGTGTGTGTGTGTGTGTGTGTGTGTGTGTGTGTGTGTGTGTGTGTGTATGAATATTCATGCTCAGTGTAGTTTGTGAATAGGGAGAAGAGAGTTATGCTCCGCTGGTACTTCATTACTTTGTGTTTGTTAAAGGGAACCTTGACACACACACACACAAATAAGTGGTCTTAATCCAATCCTTTCTTCATTCAACACACACACAAACTGTCACCCTTTGCTTGCTTACACACACACACACACACACACACACACACACACACACACACACACACACACACACACACACACACACACACACACACACACACACACACACTTACACCCTCTCGAGGAGATCAGGAAGGAGGTGCGGCTACAAACACAAATGGAGGACACTAATGTGTGTGTGTTACATGTTTGCATAATATGCTGTTGTGTACGTCTCAGCGTGTTTGTAGGTGTAAGATTCAAGTGTACCCTCAGAGGTTTTTTTTACGGGTTTGTGAAAGATTTAAGCGAGTGTGTGTTAGTGTTCATGTATCCTTCTATCTGTTCATTAAGGGTGTGTTTTGAGGTAGGCACTACTTTCCAAACTGTGTGTCTGCGTGTTGGTTTACAACTGGAAAGCAGAGCTGAAAAATGACAGCATGCATACATAGAGACTGAGTAAGAGATGGAGGGAGGGATGGTTATAGAAGGTGTCTGAACAGGAGGAAGGATAGAAGAGATGGAGGAGAAGAAAGTAAACGGGAACAGGGAGATTAGAAAAAAGAAGTGGAAGATTAACTTTGTTGGTTGTTTGACTCCAGCAGAGGTATGGAATTTTCACCTGAATCTGCAGCTTCTCTAGAAAATACACTGTTTTGGTTTACTCTCACGGCTCTCATGGCATCGTTCTTAGCTTTGTTAGGCTGTTACTAGCGTGTCAGGGCGTGTCTAGTAAAGCTGGTAGCTGGTCTATGGATTTTAAACAGGTCCAGCTGGTTACAAGCTACCAGCTCAAGCTGGATTTAACAGTAGGGAGCCATTTTCAGTGAAAAAAAGGAAAAAAAGTCCCTGTATATTATGACGAGAGTAAATTAATATGTTGGAAAAGGCCTACAAAAATATTTTATGAAAAAAACTACATTTACTGTACACTACCTGTCCAGTACAAAACGGCTGACAGAAACATTGAGCAATAACAGTTAGTGAACAAAGTCGAGAATGTATTAGCTAACTAGATATTTCACCTGAGGAATTGGTGGAGACCAAAAACAGAGTTTAAAGAGAGAGAATAATTAACTAACATTTATCAGGTAGACACAAACATGTCTCCAAAAAATGATAATAATGTTCCATCTAATCAACTTAAAAGGTGATATGGTTCACAACTTGTTTCTGCTGTCCCCAAGTGGCCAACCACAATGTATTAACAATAAATACAAATCTTTCACTTAACTTAACTATTGTGTAATGCACATGTAGTGTAGAGAGAAGTTATTTTTAAGACGTCTTTAAGACCTCAGTGAGCAGAGCTCCAATGCAAAAACTGTGACACAAAGACACTGACGATTCAGCAGACTCATGTTCAGCTTTAGGATTGATCAGGCTGAACCGACTGAGAGAGGAGACGACATGTGCAGCTGCTACCTGCTTCTTCTTGTAAAATCAAGAGATGCAGCTTACATCTTCACGGCAAAATGAATCATACTGTTACTGGACAATCAACATTTTCTACTGGTCTTGTTTTTGTTGCTAATTTACAGGTCACATTTCAACAAAACTGAGCACAGGCTGTGATGGATGTGAATGAGATGACGGGCAAATGTCTTTTTTTTCTGCTCCATCTTCGGGGCAAAGTAATAATTGCTGCAACGTATCCCTCACATGTGATCTCATGTGATCTCATGTCAGTCAGTCAGTCAGTGTGGCCCATGTGATATGTATATCTCCTCCCTTTGATCTCTTAAGATCCTCCTATTTAAAAAAATAAAATAAAATCCTGGAAATTAAGAGGCTTTACTTTGATTTGAGACGTGACGAAGGATTCTCTCTATCAGATTTATCAATCTTTGTGAATCTCTGATGAAAAGGACGAAGGGAGGACTGAGAAGAGGAAAAAAAGAGAGGAGGAGAAGATGATGAAAAAAGCAGAAGCAGAGATATAAGCAAGTTTAAGATAAAAAATAAAGAAGAAAAGCGATGGAGAGATGGCATAGAGATATTAATGACTGCAGAGACATGAGAAGTAAGAGAAACGAGGAAATGCGGTTTTGGAAGTGAGGAAGGAAAGGAGGGGGATGAAGGGAAAGAAGAGGACAGAAAGAAAAGTGTGCAGTGTTCTGGACACAGCTGTGTGTGTTCAGACTGTGATCTCTGTGAGTTGGATGGGGAGGAAAGGGGGGGGGAAGCACAGGCAGTTTTTCCATGAGACCTTTAAACCTATTTTAATGAGGAATCTTTCACTTTGTGTGTATGTGCTGCATTTATCAGAAAAAGGAAAAAGAAAAACACTTCAAAAAAACGCTGCAGTCGACCCACTGATGGGGAACTTAGAGAGAGAGAGAGGGAGGAGAGGAAGTGTTTCCTGGGGAGAACAATTAAAAGCTAAATATATTCTGCCTTTCGCCTATGGACTGCTTTTAATGTGATTATTGGGGTGCTGATGACGCAGAGAGGAGACCTGCACCCAGGGGAAACCCTCTGGCCTTGATACTTGATACAGAAGAGACAAACAGTGAACTAACACTTAACTGGAGACAAAAAGAAGAAGAGGACAGACGCTGTATGAGGCTCTCTGTGTTCTAACAATAAATGTGGCATATTCAGTACTACCACTTTGAGTTGAAGTTAAAGGTGCTACATGCAAAATTAAGAGCAATGTCTATTGCCTCCATACGGCTCTAAACATGGCGATGGCTTAGCTGGCGGCCAGCAGCTAACAGTACAAACAACGACAACCGTGTTGACAGAGCGAACAACGTTAACCTGAGGAGAAATCGTAGGGTGGGTGCTACGTTTCCACGACGACGTATGAGCGCAGTGCAGAGCGGCGGCCATTAGATAGCCAGTGGGGCACGCTCACTTAATTTGATGATAAATTGATAACGCTGTCATGTCAGTATGGTAAAAATGAAGCCGGAGCCAGTAACCAGTTAGCTAAGCTTAGCATAAAGACTGGAAACGGGGGAAATAGCGAGCCCGGCTCCGTCCAAGGAAAAAATTGTTGCAAATCAAGTTAACTAAATAACATGTTATATATTTTTTGCAATATCAACATTGGCAATCCAGCATTGCCACTGTGAACATGTTAGCATGTTGACAGCAATTATCTATGGCAGGCTACAACTTTACAGAGCCGCTAGCATGGCGGTCTTGGCATCCCACGATAGTCCTTTTTCACTGCAGCCATTTTGACTTATCATAGTAGGAAAAGCACAGGTGTTACCCTTAACATTAACGGTGGCTCTGTTCTACTGAAGTATCCCAGTGAGCCATGACAGTGTAACAGTGAGCCAGCATGCACGACACCAGAACCCTGAGACTGACACAGCTCAATGGAATTAAGTCATCATTGGTTTAATTATTCACACCTGAGCCTCTTTTGTGGAATAAAATAAACCTTTTGTTTTTGATTGTGAGGCCTCCTTTTTCTAGAGACACCTAAGAACAACCCTCTTGATGCTGCCGAGCAGATTAAATGTTCTCACTCTTCTGCTTCCTCTTTTTTTCCTAAGAGAAAGTAGTTTGTTTGTTTGTTTTTTGCAATATTTGCAGAAATTGTATACATATGTTGAAATTCCTCCCACGGGATTTGGTACAGACTTTAGATACACTGGAAATACTTTCTACACTGTCTGACACACAGGAGCTGTGTGTTGTTAAGTCCCCTATTGATCAAAGGCAGCTATAAATACTAGTCCTAATTATAGGATAGTTTTAATCCAAGCCAATTTATGCTTTAGTAGTTGACTGAGTGACACAGTGAGTGAATTAGACCACAGATAGCAGCAGAGGAGTGTTTCCTGGTCAGGTTCAGATGCGGGGCTGAACGGAGTCTCCAGAGACTCCTCTGAGCGAGAGAAGAGGGACAGATGTGAATCATTCATCATTTATCTCCATCAATGTTTTTTTGTTTTTTTTTCTCTCCCCCACGTTAATACTCTCCCATGGGAGTCCCCCCACCCATCCATCCCCTCATCCACATTGCTCTGACATCCGGATGGGAGGATGATCTATGATGATGATCAATGCTGACAATAATGACGATGATTTGTAACATATACTGCTTTTTAAATTGCATTAAATGTGGTTTCAGATCACCAATTCAGTGTTTTTGTTCAATTAAAGGGCCAGCCCTACAATTTTACACAACACACTCAGCTTACCTGTCATGAGGAGTAGTACTTTGTAGCCTTAAAAATTTTTTTTTAAAAATTGCGGCTGCAGAGGGAGCAAAGTTTGAAAGATGACCCTGATGATGTCATAGTGATGTAACCGGGTTACCTAAGCTTGAGTTTAGTCTTCGTTACACACCTTTGGCATGGAGTTTGAGGGATGCGGGCATACACCACAAGAACGGTATAATGACAGGTGCTATTGAGTTGCATTATGGGATTTGTTGGATCTGGTGTCTAAAAGTCAAGATATCTCAACCTCTGACTGCTGCAATGCACTGATTTAGACCATTCATTTTCTAAATCTTTATACTGTAAAGCTTTACAACTGTAAGGGCAAACAGAACAAAATTGCTGGAGTGCCCCCTTTAATTTAACATGCTTCACTTTAATAAACATTTAATTTCATAGAGTTCAACTGCAAGGTGGGAGGTGGGAAACCTCCACTATCAGAGGAATTAAAGGCTCCCGTCATAGACAGATTTAACATGAACGAATCTACCATCGCTGCACTATTAATACAAGTTACCTCATTGCGCAGAGGTATTAAAGGCTCCGGGGAGAGGATATCATATTCCACTCGCACGCACAAACTTTGGGCTATTTTTCCATGATCTCCCCCTGATCCCTGATCGGATCGCTCCTGCAGCAGCAGCAGCAGCCCATGGAGACTAACGTGGGAAGAAGCTACGGGACCCTCGATAAAAACTTGCAGTGCACAGAGATGCAGGGAAGAGTCTAGTCTAGAAGATGGGGAACGTATGCTTGTTTTAATAGAAGAGTATCCAAACAGCTGCTAAAAAAAATTAAAAAAATCTGCATCGCGCAGACTCGCAGGCAGAACTCGGCCAAACACCCCCAGCACTGCATCGTTCAGAAACACAAGTTGTAACAGAAACACATCCAAACACTACTTACTCAGGAGCAGAGCAACAGGCAAGAAGAGGAGGCACGCGGAGTTCATCAGAGATGCCATGCTGACACGACAAGTCGTCCTCCGCCCTCACAAGTTTCAGGATGGAACCGGGAAACACCCCCTCCTCCCCCCCGAAAAAGTTGGGTCTTCCGAAAGTAAAAGGTCAGACCCCGAGCTGTCCCGCTCCTCCCGTCTGTGGTGCAGCTCTGTGTTCCGGTGTGAGCACATCCACGGCGCGCTCATCCGCTGCTCATCCACTACAGTGGGAGGGCGCGTCCGTGCCGGGGAGGGGGAGGGGGGGGGGGAGGAGGAGGAGGAGGGGAGGAGGAGGAGGAGGGAGAGGAAAGAGGAAGGTCTACAGCAGTGCAGAAAGTCCCCGATGAGCTCCACACGAAGGCAGGACTGGGCGGGTGGTTCGCATCCTTAATTTAGGTGAAAGTTAACAGTCCCCTTTACAATTTAATGGCTGCATTTAAAAATCCTACTAAAGTTAAAGTACTGTGAGGAATGATCACCAAGTACAGCCTACTGGCTATCAAGGTCTCATTCTGCAGTAAAGATACACTTATATATATATGATATCAGATGGTTGTAGCTGGTGACCGGATTACTTTGTACACTGTAGGGAAGTGCAATCCAGTGGTTCCAAACCTAAGGGGTTTGGAGACCTTGGAAGGGTCACAAGATAAATCTGAAGGGCCATAATATTATTAATGTCAAAAGATGGAAAAACAAAGCCTAAACAGAATGCTAGCTGTGGACGGACACAGAAGGTGCACAGTCACCCACTCACACAAGCATTTCGCATGTTTCTCCTGTCGGACATAATTATGACTATGTGAGAAGTTTTTTTGTTTTTTTTCTGTAAAGGGGCCACAAGAATGTAAAATCTTTATCTGAAAAGCGGTTGAATAAATAAAGTGGCGTATGAGCTACATTGTAACCCTCTGCATTGCAGATCAGTAGAAGTATTGAGCAGCATTAAATGCATTGTGCTGAAGAGCAGAACTTATGTAAATGTATTTACCATTACTTGATCTTTAAGACTGGAAGTACAGAACAAAACCCCCCCAAAAGAATAAAGACACACTAAAGTAAACAAGTCGTTTTTTTTATTCCAAATGTTTAGGGTAAAATAAACTGTAAAAGATACAACATAAGCATCCAAGCAGAATGGAAAGAGAAAATAAAAATAACATACAGACTAGTTGTTTCTCACACACAGCTCCCACTTTGGGAGTCGACCCATCCTTCTACCCCGAGGACAATAAACGGGGTCAGGAACTGAAAGGTGAGGGTGGTAGTAGTCAGAATAGTATCTCTCTCCACTCTCTTTTTCATGATCATTCAGATGTCTGTCCAAATCAGCTGCCCCGGGGGTCAAATGTTTGGCGTTCAGATCCGTCAACTTTATTTAACGACACAAATGCTTGTCAAAGTAAAAAGGAGCCGCTATGGGATGATGCTCAAACATTGCAAGTTGTCTAAAGAGCCCAAACGGGATCAAACATGAAGATTACAATAAGGCACTTCGCTAGACAAACCCAACCTTAACAGAGATCTAAACACAGAGGTCAAATGAACAGAACCTTTATTTTCCAATCAGCAAAAAACAGTGTGGCCACCCTGCAGTTTAAACAATGACGTGTGTAAATGGGCTGTACACAAATGATCATACACTTTTTAATACGCTTTAAAGAAGAAACAGACTGGTGCAGTTTTTTTTTTTTTTCAAATGTTTGGTAAAACTGATTCTGAAGGAGCAGGAATGATTTAACTAATATGACAAGAAGGGGTGCACATCTGCAGTCCAACTAAGTGCTGCCTCCTAGAGCCTATGAGAAGTAACTGCACATTAAGTTTACAAACATTATTTGGAATAACCTGATAAAAAGAACATCATCGGTGACCATTTATATTTAGGAAGTGTTTAATTATGTATTATAACTAGTTTGACACCTCTTAAAGCAAGTATACAACTCTTACGAATGCTAAATGTTTATATATAATAATAAAAAAAAAAAGGGGGGACACAGAGGAAAACATGGGGAGAAGTCTGATCAATTTACATGACAGAGCTGTACACATGGACGGCTGCCAAAACTCGATGTCGAGCTCCAAAAATTTCAGATTTTTTAAAGGGGAATTCTTTTCAGCCGGGAGGACCTGCGCAAATACTTGTTCCATTTCAAAAAATGTTATTTCTCATCCTGTAATCTTTTTAGTATCCGTCGGAGACCTCTCGTTAGAATGATTTGTGAAAACAAGGCCAGATGGAGAAAGTGCGAGACACAGTTTCCACCCTGAATAACAACGCAGGAACAGAGTCAATTAACTTTCAGTAGAACAATTCAGCATGTTGATCCTCTTCAAAAGCACGAGAAGCATTCGGCCTGGCAAGGTTGTCATCTCCAACCTATTAGGAAATAACTGAAACGAAATACGCCGCCGACAGGAAATGTCTCCGAGTGTTACATACTTTTTGGTTGCCGGGATTAGCTTGGATGTTTAAAAAAAATGAAAACGAACCGAGGACATCGTTATCCTGCAGCAGCTGATTTCCAAGTTGGGTCTAGCGAGGATTCTGGTCTGTGTTGGAGAGGAAAAAAATTAAATAAAAAAAAATAAAAAAAGTGTCCAAGCTTGCTGTTTGCTCTTAAGGCCAAGATACAATGCGACACATTGAACAGAGACATGCCTTCTTTTATCGCACTGCTCCTCCTGTTGCTCAGGAGAAGCCCCTGCATCACGGCTTGTTTCGGTATCCCAAAACTCAACACGTCTGACTGACGGGTCAGAGGAACACGGCAGAACGAAAGAAACGGGTCTTGTGGACCTCTTGGCTGAACATTCTTTGAGTCTTATGAACAGTTCGATGAAGCAACATCAAAAAGAGCGTCGGGTTACGGTGTGTCTGGGAAACGGGGACGACCAGAAATTTCAGCCTCTCTGGCTGCTGTTTTCAGTTTCTCGGTTCGGGATAAAAAGGGATGAGAGACGACCAGAATGCTAGATAGGGGGGGAAGCAGCAGTAACGAAGGTCTTGAAGAATCTACAGCGGACTTAGGTGTTGTCCAGACCATTATTGTCTTGTATTAAAGTGTGTGTCCAGGAAAAAAAAAAACTAACGGAAACAAAAACTGCTTCTATTACCTAACTTGACACTTCACTGGTGCAGGTAGAACAGGAACAAAAGGAACCGGGGGAGACAGAGCTGGATTTCGATCTGTGTGGAGGGACAGGTGGGCTGAAAGGAACCGTCATCTTAAACCAAACAAACTCAGTCATTTAGGAGCCTTTGTTTTCTATTTCCACCCAACAGCACCTCCCGTCCTCAGCCCCGAGAAACTGCTCAGAAAGGGAAGGTGGGGTGAAGTTGTTGTGGACTCACAACAAAAAAAAAAAAAAAAAAAAGAACTCGTGATGATCCGTTACCTATGAGGAGACGACTCTCCTGCACCGCCCCTCTTTTAATGAGGGACTAGTGGCTGACGAGACCCTGCAGCATCATCATCAGGCGCCGGGCCCTCTTGCTGAGGGGGCTGTGGGGGTCCTGCTGCAGGAAGGTGAAGAGCTTCGGTCGGACCTGGGCCAGCACCGAGGACATGTGGTCTCTGGTCAGCGGGTCGCCGTGGTCCAGATTCATCACGGCGTCCTCCAGGTAGCTGAGCAGGGAGACGGAGGGAAAGAGATGTCAGATGATGATGAGAAAAGAGCAACTTCCATTCATATTATTTACTGAAGGTAAGAGCAGGAGAGAATATTTTAGAAGAAAAAAAAATCTAATTAAATTCTACCTTTGAATTATAAATAAACATAAAATCTATTTGCAGCATATTAACTTATCTTTAACTTGACTATGTTATACTTAAATAATAATCAAATCCAACTGGCGTGCAACTGCCCATATTCATAAAATAGAACTAGCCGTAGAAGCTGTCGGGATGGGCCTTCAGTCCATTTCTACCAAACGTATTGAAATATGCCAATTCTGACATATTCAACGAGACGAGGACAGAGAAGAGGACTGTCGGCGCTCAGTCCGAAAGTAGCTACAGCTATGAGAGCTGTTCAGATTGCTCTCTTTCTCCCCCACCCACAGTAATGGAAAAACATCTTGGCCAAATAAACAGACGTATAATTCCGAACGGTTTAGAATCTCTAATTTAGCACCTTAAAAGACAGTTACTTAGCACGAAAGGCCAATTTTGTTCGATGTGTCGATAATTATGAGATAAAAAAAAAAAGTTTCACATCTTCAATCTGAAAACTTCCTTCATTCAGATATAAAAGCAGTTGGAGGTTGTGTTTTGACCCTAGGAACAGCTGCAGGGGACAGAAAGGAAGGCTGCTTCCATCTCTGTCGCAATTTTCTATCTTGGTTTGATCGTCAAGTGCCGTCCTTGATCGTCTTCCCGGCTGTGCGAGTGTGCACCTTGTGGTTTTCGCTCAAATATCATCATAAAAGATTGAGTTATGCCTCCGTCACCTGCGCCCTGCCTTCTCGCTCAGAGAACACACAACATTAAACTCTCCAATTAATTGATCTAGTCAGACGCCTGGCGGTTCGACGGTCCAGTCGTGGCACCATTTCTGTCCTGCTCCGCCACCTTTTGTCTTTACAGTTTAAATGACCGTCACCTCAGCGTCCGGAGCTCTAACTGACCCCAGTCTAGCTTTAGAGCTGCTCCCACATGAACCTCTACACTCATATTACAGGTCCACCAAATCCCCATTAACTGTCTACACACTCTTTATGACTCTTTGTGACTTTTAATGTCACTGGCTAGAACACCAGACTCTGACCAGCTAGTTTATGTCTTACAGGAGATAATGCTGCTATCTTCATTGTGTCCGACCCTTTTAAAAAAAACATATAAAGCTGCTTTTTAAGCTCCCTTAGTTCACACCCTAGTCTTGGACCCGTTTGGATAAAGACGTGTTCTCCAAAAGCGGCCAACGATCCCATTGTTGCTTTTTGTTTCTCTTTGGGAATCTTTCATGGATTCTTCAAAGATACTATCAATCAGAAGCACAGAATAGGAAGTCTCCTTTATCTTGTGCAAAGCCTCAGAAAAATTACCGTAGAATTGCTGCAGTTTTTGTCTCATCCCAATATTAATTGACTTCTATTTACTTGTGTGAGCACAGAGTTTTCCTGCATGGCTCAAATCTAATTTGCCATTTAAAGTAGGCAAGAGTCAAGAGATGTTAAGACATTTTGTGATTTATCCTGTTTTGTTTCTATCTGCTGAAATCATGCGACCCGTACAGACTGAACCACACCCTATAGGCCTCATCTCTCTCTCTCTCTCTCTCTCTGTCCAGATGGCACAGAGCAGCACCAGAGGGCCGTGTTAGCAGTAGGAGGCAGCTGCAACGCAAGCGCAGAACCAAACAGGCGATCCAGACACAAGAGTCGTGCTGTAAAGGGACTCTGATGAAGAGATTTTTTTTTTTTTTTTTGGGGGGGGGTAGTAGAAAAGAACGTCTCTCTGAGGAGACACATCCACACGCATCTTGAGAATAACACAAGACACTTTTCTGTTAAAAGAACAGAACCACGGAGAGCATCTAAAAATCGTGAAGCTATTCACAGGATTTTGCTCCCCGGACGGCCATGTAGCAGGGATACGGACGGAGCAGTGTGATGGGGTCAGCAGTTTAGCACCGCTTAGCACTCAGGAGACGAGGAATAACGGACACGCGATGGAGATGAGATGGGGAGCAAAAGTTTAGGCAAAGACTGATAGACGATAGAGCATGAGCCAGCTTGTGTGGGTGAGAAGTCGTGTGATGCGTTCACTGCTACCGCTTTGTGAGAAAACGAACCTAAAATAAAGACATTTTGTGAAGAAGTGAGCTTATACAGCTCTCAGTTTTTTGATTAAACCCGAGCTATGCCTGCTGCGTAGCAAGACAGGTCTTACATCAAACTACAGTGATGTGAGGCGACATACTGAGAGTAATCTGGAAAGGATACACGCAAGATCACTCTATATTTTCGTTTGGAAACATCTGACAATTCATTTTCACTACAATAATTCTTCCCTTATTTCTTACTGGGTTTACAAACATGAATACATATTTGCTTGTTTTTAAAATGTGTTATTGCAGTCACACAAGATTTCAGATATTTGAGTTTGGCTGGTTTGATGGCTGAACTGAACCAATATCACTATCATTATTTTCATGTCCCATTGCAAGTGTAGGGAAGCCGTCTGCTTACGAACATTATTATTCTATAATATCATAAGACATTGTCATAAAAAGTTTGTATCTCACTGACAAAAACCTAATACATTGCGAAGCCCACACTGTGCCTATTGTGTTTGGATTTTCAGTGCGTTCGCCTTCAAATTACCCACAAAGAACACACTGTATGTTTACTTGGGAATAATGTTTCTACGGATGCAAGCTAGCGAAAACAGAAAATCACAAACTGTACCAAAAAGATGGGATTTGTAATAGCCTCACCTGATTTTGAGCTCAGAGCGGGTTGTAAGGTTGGAGGAGAGCTGCTGGATGAGCGACAGCAGCACGGGCTGGCTGAGAGGGCAGGGGTGCTGACCAAACACCTGCTGAGAGTCGATGGTCTCACACACGTACAGGACCAGGTTCAGATCAGTCGCCGACAGAGCCTGGAAGGAAAAAGAGAGAGGGCGTTGTATTCAGGTCAAACCATTTTTATGAATCTCTCCTAAAGAAAAGGACACAATACACCGACTCATAAGCGAGAAAGGGTTCGGCCACTAGCTTCATCCACCTTGGTGGCTGTACGTTACTTCTAAAACTAACCAGAAAAATGTCTATAAAGAAAGTACAGATTTGTTTCTTCTTGATGTCCAATTGTAATAAGCTCCAATCTTCTAGGCATGTAAGGTAGTCAGGGATTCTATTCAAAGTATGAGCTGACAAGCTATTCTGATGTTTTCAAGTGTCAATCTAAAAGGCCATGGGTCCAGAAACTGAGCTCTTTGCACATCAACATGGAAGATGACCAATAGCCAGAAAGATTGAACAAATGGGTCTGGAAAAGGTAAGGGACAAAAGTTTATAGCGGCCACTTAGAGTAGGTTCAGATTGTGGAAGACACGGTTCCCTTTCATGGCCGGTTTACGAGTCACAGTTCGGGAGAGTGCAAAAAAAAAAAAATGCAAAAGGTTTCTTATTTATTTTTAACAGCATTTTCCCAACTATCTCAAAAGTCAACAAGTCACTATATTCTAAAAAAAGCTGAAAAGCATCTCTTATATTACGAAATTGAAAATACAGGTCGCTTTTTCCTCATTCCTCTGAGTGGCACATCAGTTAATATGCATTTGCATGCGTTTCCTTTCACAGACCCTATAGCGGTGGAGTAACACTGACACATCATCCTCATCTTATATAAAACACTCTCGACATTCCCATTTATAGCCTGACCAGGAATCAGAATCTCTTCATAGGGTTGTATGCACTGGACTGCGGGCCCCGTTTTGTAGACACAAATTCTTACAGTCCTTGTTTCAGATACATAGCTACTTATGAGAAAACACCAGAAATGAGTGTCTGCAGCACAGCTATTGTACTACCGTTATCTGTGAGTGAAGCAATGTGAAGTATTTGAAGCATATTGGCTCGCTGGACCTTATGGTCCAGGTGGGCCTTTGTGTGTGTGTGTGTGTGTGTGTGTGTGTGTGTGTGTGTGTGTGTGTGTGTGTGTGTGTGTGTGTGAACGTGCACGCATTCATTAAAAGAAATATAGCTGCAGCGATTACAATAAGTACAGCGCTACACCTGGTTGTATCTGTCTGTGTGTGTGTGTTTGCGTGTGTGTGTGTGTGTGTGTGTGTGTGTTACCTGCTGGAAGGCCTGGTTCAGCTGGCCCTGCTGGAGGAGCTGCAGCATGTTGGCCTGCTGCGTCTGGTAGTCGAGGTGCGCTGTGGGGACGGGCGTGCCGGCCGCCGACCTCATCGCCTGCATGATGCTGGAGGTCACCACTGCCTGCTGCTCCTTCATCGCCATGCTCACCTCCCCTTTGACGATTCGCTGCACATGGCTAAGAATAGACTCCTGCAAACTGCGGCGCAAAACAGCAGGAGAAGGAAACGTGAGAAAGAGGGCCATCCTCCATATTACGTGTATTTTCAACCAACTTTACTGTACTGAAGCAGGCTGGCCAAGTCAGGAAAACATCATTCAAACACTTTTGTAAGCGTTATCTTCTCTATATGTTGTATTAACATTTGATTTGAGCCATTACTTTAAATCATTAATTAAAAAAAAATCTGGTTCTGCACAGTCCGCCCTTGTCATTTCCTTTTCAAGATTTTAAAGTTTAAGATGGCCAACTACTTTCTCTCCGCTCCCGACCAATCCATAAACTCTAGAGGCCATGAAATTAATTGCAGAGGGAACAAGAGACTTGATCGAATTTATGTTCTTACATTAGCCTCAGGATTAAGCCTTGCTTGTTTCTACTCTCCAGCCCCATTATGCACCTGCTCAATAGGCTGTGAATAAGGCCAGGGCTTCCTGGCAGATAAGAATTATCTGATATTCAAAATATCCGCTTGGAATGTCAATCAATGCTAACAGCTCAATCACTGCTAGTAATAAAAGTATATTTAGGGAGATAAGTAAATGTAGTTGAATGATGAGGACAACAGAGATTCTATTAAAATGTGAAAGAAGAAAAAAGTTTACAGTAGCAGCTTTCCAATCTTAAGAGGCCAACAGTGTGGTAAAGCCAGGATACATACTTTCCCACCATCTGCTGGATCTGGTGCTGGACCTCTGCCCGCACATTAGCCGTGATGTTGTTGGCCAGCTGATCGGTGGAGCTTTGGAAGCTGTCGATCGTCTGCTGGAGCTGGCTAATCAAGGGGTCTCGTGTCTCCTGCTCTCTCTGCTTTTTGCTCTTCATGTGGCTCTCGAGCTGCTGGATGTCTGCGAAGATAAATGTCACCAGAAAATCAGCTCTCCCCCCAAACACAACAGGTACATTACAAATACACTTAAAACTACATTAGCAATCAGACTGAATCACTCAGAGCAGTGTGAATGGGTAGCAGTGATGCCAAACCCACTGTGAATCAACAACCAGCACACAACTCCATGATTTCTGGTATTTTAATTAAAAACAAAAAAGTAGCATTCAATAAAATTTGGAAATACACGACACTACAAAAGTGGAATTTCCAAAAGAAAACTTTTACAAAACAAGCTAGTAAGAGGTCACTGGGTCTTTAGCATGCAGCTCAGAATGTGATCTAAAAATGAGGATTTAATTACAATCTAGATTTAGGTAATTGATTTCATGGAGATGATGCTTGTGGTTTTGCTTAGTGTTTATATATTCTTTCAAATCAATTCAAGAGTTTTCCTCAATATATAGTTTAACATTCAACATCCGCCCATGAATCTGACTAATAAGGGGAAGCAATGCACTATGTATTGATATATATTACACTTGTGGAGTTATTGCATGCACCGTGCAACAACAACAAAAAAGAGAGAACCTGGGCATAAACAACATAAACTGAAGGTTTGCACAGTAGCTGGAAGGCAGTGCGGATGTAAATGCAGCATTCACAAAGTTACAATCAATATTTACCCACAAAAAGCTAATCCCTGAATTTGATCGTGGATTAAATTTAGATTGGAACAAACTCACAAGAGCGCACGTGCTCCGAGGGGTTCTGTGGCCTCCCTATTTACTGCAGGGTAGCTGTGCGTCTCCCCTCTGTACACATTATGACAGCCTTTGTAAATTTTGTAAAACATCTAGCCGCCAGCTTCGAGAAGTGGGCATGAGCACAATCTCAGAATAAATGGACTGCTTATAAACACATCCGAGCCCCCACTCAGTCTGGAAAAGATCACAAAAGATGTCCCTGAGCTTTTTTTGAAAAATATGGTTATTTAATTAGACTTTTAGATAAACAGACCCTGATATCAGGCCTCGATAAAGAGAACACAGTAGCATTTAAAAGTTTCTCAAAAGGTACATTGGCCATGGTGAGCTACCAGAACAGCTTCAAGTGTCTGGACATCCAGTGACTGAATGGAAAGTCCATTTCCACATAAAAAATAAAATTGCTGACAAAACCGCACATTTTGATGCTTGATAAGACCGCCTTACATTCTTGTGTGCCTTGTTTAAAGCTGTCGTTGATTTGTTGGAACATGGACTGGCAGCCTCTCTCAAAAACGGGCAGCACGATGCCCTGGAAGGCGTCTTTGTAGGCTGCCTGGATGGGCCCCTGCATCGCTTCGGCCGCTGCTCGACCAATGGCATCAGTTGTGTTCTGTTAAACAGGAAGTGGGCACGGTAAGAGGGGCAGGAGAGAATGGATGGTGTTACGAAGACTTTGGATAGGACAAGAAACAATGCCAGCCACTTGCCTTGGATTTGACCACCTTGCTGACATTGTCCTTCAGGGTGATCTCCACAGCAGTCAGCTTGGCAGCGATTGTGTTGCTCAGCTGCCCCGTCACTGGCTCCAGACTCTTAGAGATTGCTAGAGAGGGGACAGAATAGGCAAGACGGATTAGCAAGAACACACCAAGTAGACCAGATCAAGGAGCTGCTAATCAGGCAATTTTTAAAGCTAATTTTGATCCGAGCTTTCAGACTGATAAGCAAATGGGTCATAAAATGTCATCAAAATACAGATCCTTTGTTTATGTCCTTATATAATTCAATGTGTCAGCTATCTGTTCATTCATTAACAGCGGGACACCCAGTCCTATATCTGCTTTGCTGCAAAATGCCTAAAAGAGCTAAAACTCTGAAAGCCAATTTCAAATCCAAATACAGAGAGCTGTCTGAGCTGCACAATTCCTTTGTCAGAAATTGTTCAAATGTTTAAAGTACCTTTATACACAGCTACACCAGATAAAGAAAAAAAGACTTAAACACTTGTCTCCTGAACAAAAGAGTACATTTTCAAGTGGATGGTGGAAAGACTAGAGAAGAGAAACCAAAGACAGAAGACACCAGACTGTCGAGTTATATACTTAAAATCATCCATGTCTGCAACCGGCAAACAAAAAAGTGGAGCAATACCACCATCATCTGGTAACAAATGTGGACGACTGCTCTTACACACAGTCCACGTGGTCTAATCAGAGTAAAGCTCCGCTCTGTTGTCTCTGTGATTGAGAATTTTGTTCTTAATGACGTGCGTTTGTGTGCGTGTGCTCACATTGTGGGACAGTCTTCTTCATTTCCTCTCGTAGCACTTTGTCCATCCTGTTGGTTAGCACCGAGCTGAGGGTGTTGCTGAGCTGCTGGCTGAGTTGTTCCTGAAGCTGCTGCTGATGGTTCTGACTCTCTGCCAGAACTCGCTCTAGTCTGCGCTCTGAGGTCACGAGAGGTCAAGGCTCATAATAATATGCACAGAGATCATCATCAAGAACTGCATGTAAACAACTTTGTAGAAATTTGTTTGAAATCGCATACTAACAAACCATTTATACCAAATGCATATTATGTGGAATTTGTGTATGTGAGAAATGCCCAGATGTCGACTAGGTTGACAAGAATTTCTGAGTATGTGACCTTACTGGACAAACTCGACCGACCTATAATGCACTGCGGCTCCTCAGACTGTCCGATGGCAGACCGCGAGGCAGTCAGTTTAAATTATTAACTGTTGGATAAAATAATTGAAGTTAATGTAATATTAAAAGGAAAATGCTGGAGCTCACATGTATAATGTAATGTAAAAAACACACTTAACCCGTAAATATTGAATCATTTAAATTTGCCTTAGAATATTACTGAAAAGTATAACATTTATGGGCAGAGGTAATGTCAACAGTAGCTTGGAACGGTAACGTCATGATCGATACAGTTGTGTGTATTTAAGTCCAGTATGTTAGTGTGCCATTTCAAACACAACTAAGAGGTTCAGAATATCACCCTACATACACAACCCTTTTGTGGCCTTAGGTGACCTACTCTTGTCACTTAAAGTAAGCATTTAATGGAAGTGATGCAGGGTAGCTTCAGGTGGTCCAGTCAACTCCAAGCCTCAGTTTGTGTGACCAAAATCAAATTAATGCTGCTGGTGAATTCAAACGATCTTTTAGAAGTGGAATAACAGCAGCTCAAAAAAGCCTTGGGTACAGAGTGGTTGAAATGCTAAACACCAAAACAGGACTGTGGGCAGGGAAAAGCCTGAAGGATACGCTCTTGTTCCTGGTGGTTGGTGAGGACGTGCTCTACTTGGGCCATGATGGTGCTCTGCATGGCTTCAATCTGCCCACGCAGGTCAGTTAACTCCCTCTGCTGGCTACGCAGCAGCATCAACAGCTCGTCCTGTACTTCAGCATTCATCTATGGAATGGAGAGCATGATTGAAAGAAGAGAAAAAGTGCTGATTGAACATATGTATAGATATAAGTAATCACTTATTTGCTAAAAGATTGTTAATGTATTTCAAATCTGGTCGCTAGCTATCTGCCAGCTTGTTTCGATATTTTGCTGCCCCTTAGTGAGCAAAAAAACAACTTATGGTTGTGTGTCTCCAAGAGAACATCAAAAGATGTAAATAATTTAAAAATAGAAAAAATCTTCTTCCATTCAAAATAACAATGTGGCAGTTAATAGTATAAAAGATCACCTTACCTGACCAGAATCCATTTGCCTGGACTGAGACAATTCACTGACGAGAAAGGAGAAAGAATGTAAAAAAAACTTTTAAAGATAATATTCGAACCAGTGTCTCAATGTAACAAGTAAAATGTTTAACGTTTTTAAATGTTAAACATTTGGGTATGAATGTTATTGATTCTTACTGTGACTCTATCCAATTAATCGTAGCGAAATACCCCACTGAATACTACCAATACTAACAAAGTATCTGAAGCGACAAACATGATTTCAGCATGGCGTTTGTCTAATCCTGACTATCTATATAACCCCAGCTGCTCAATTGAGATGAATTATGCTTAATGAAGTCACAGTATGGATTGAGAGCACTCTTTGTTTATTTTGCTTCTTACTTTATGTGAAGAGCAGTAGAAGTAAAATGGCACGAAGTAAAATGGCACTGAACTGCTGTAAAACAGTCGTTTTTCATGTGACTAATCACTTCTTTCTGTCAGTGAACAACCTATTATGATCAAACCTAAGTGACTGCCTGACAATCTTTCATCCATCATAAAACCAAGCTTAAAAATACAATTATAGATAGATGTGTTTTTCTAACCAAGAAAACAAGTATCCACATTTGTTTTTAACATTTTGTTTTTAACATTAAAAGGAATTCTATACAGAATTCAAGGCATAATTTACGATTGAGGGATTGCCTCCATTCGGCAATCAACCTAGTGTTGGTGGTACCGGTGGCTAGCATAGTGCTAACATCCTAATTATATGGTCTCTACCTCACATTAGTGATTTCTGCTGCATTCACATTATCAGCTAAAGATTTTTTCAATGTCATTTTCTTAAATAAATTAGTTTGTACCTGAATCATGAGGAGTTTTTCAACAAAGTGTCACCTAATGCAAAATCCTTTTCCCACTTTTTACAGATTCCTTCACTATGAAAACATCAATGTACCTGTCATCTTTCTTGGTCTTCCTCTTCACTTTTGGCGAGGCTCGTGGTGAGGTCTTCCAGTCCTTAACTGGCAGTCTGTGAGAAGAACGAGAGCCACAATTTGCTGAGGATGATGCCAGGTTGGCCACCTCATCATCGGGGTCACTGGGTCAAACACACACACAGACAGACACAGAGAGAGAGAGAGAGAGAGAGAGAGAGAGAGAGAGAGAGAGAGAGAGAGAGAGAGAGACAGAGAGAGAGAGAGAGACAGAGAGAGAGAGAGACAGAGAGAGAGAGAGAGACACAGAGAGACACAGAGAGAGAGAGAGAGACACAGAGAGAGAGAGAGAGAGAGAGAGAGAGAGAGAGAGAGACACAGAGAGAGAGAGAGACAGAGAGAGAGCGCTGTTGTAAATCTATGCAGAAGATATACTCTTTAATCATCTTGGAAAAGATCAATATAATCAACTTTATTGTGCCTTATATTAGGTACTGAATTTGTTTCGTTTCCCGTTATGTGTTCAATTCAGTATCAACATAAACAAAAAGACTGTGTTCATTTTTGTTACCTCTGCTCTCCACCAGCGTCCTGACTGTCATTCTGGGTGAGGTGATAGGAGCGTCGGTGGTAAGGTGAGCTCAAGTGTCTGTCCTTCGACTCCTCTCTTGAACTACAACAAAGTAAACACAAACCTCTTTTTACGAAATTATTCTCACACTGCTTCTACAATTTCAACCCAGATATGAAAGAAATGCTTATGGACTGTACTTGGTTAGACACAACAACAAGCAGACCGAATCAAGCGAGAAAAGGTAAAGAAAGGTAGGTTCCTTTCAATATTGTTGACAGACAATTCTTACAACAATCTGAGCCTGTCAGTGGCATAAACAAGCACTTTTAATGGACGCACAATGACTGAGGAATTGACTGAAAGATTTATACTGAAACTCGTTTTGCAGCCGCAGTGCTCTCCCTCAATAATGGACCAATTTGAAAGATTGTCTTATAGTCACATGGGAAAATGGGGGTCGAGGTTGGTTTTGTAAATACTGTTTCACAAGAAATAATCTTTCATTTTTCATAAGAACACAATTTGTTTACAATCCAATTTAGAATTTTCTTTCTTTTTTTTTTATGTTTGAATTGTTAAATGTATTTGAATGTGTAAATGCTTACCAGTCTCCAAGACCATTGTCCCTGAGACTGTTCCTGGTTTCTCTGGTGATATCAGGCGCAGCTGGCCAAGGTGTGTGGCTAACACCGCCATCTGAAGACCCACCGCCGACCCCAGGGTTCTCCTGCGATAAGGCGTTCTCCAGTAAAGACGGGGTGTGACTGAGTCTTGGCTCAGACTCCACTGACCCGCCCACTGGCCCATCAGCACCTCCGAGTTCAGGGGGCAACAGGCTGAGACAGAAAGTTTTTGCAAGTTCATTTTCCAGAATTTCTTTATGCTTTAAATTACTGATGAACATTTTAAGAATGCATCCTTGTTTAAGAAAGGATGGATAGATGGACATACTTTGCTGACAGCTTCCAATTTGTGTATTTACTTCGAACATTCAGCATTCATTTTAGCTTTATCTATCATTGCTCGTCATCAACCTACCCATTGTTGGATGTGCGTGGTGAGGTGAGTAGGTGCAGGGCAGATGCAGCAGACGCCATGCTGTCCGTCTGGAGAGCAGAGAGAGGCAACGGCTCCAAACTGGACACCAGGCTGCGCTGAAGTTGTAGGGTCTGGGATGCGATCTCTGGCATGTCCTGGGACATGGCTGTGGAGGCCGAGGAGATGACGTCCGGGGAGCGGGCCCTGGTCGGAGAGGCCAGAGGGGGCAGGAGGGGAGAATCCAGAACCTGAGGGCTGTCCAGTGCGAGAGGACCGCTAGGGGACGCTATTGCCTGAGGATGGAGATGAGGAGTGTGATGAGAAAAAAATAAAATAAAGACCATTCCCTGTAGAGAATCAAGAGGCTTGTAGAAGTCATAGAGTGTGTCTTGCCTGTAGGCTCTCTAGTCCAGGCAGCAGCACAGCAGAAACAGCTCTTGGGCTGCTGGTGGAGGTGGAGAGTGCCAGACTACTGCTGCTGCTGTTGATGTTATCTGCTCTGTTAGGACTCTGACTGACTTCGTCCATAGCTCTGCACACAGTAACACAGACATACAAGTTCACATGTGACCAGAAGAGCAGGAGATATGTGGGTATGTTAATCTATATTGGTGATTTACAGTTTGTAAAATGAATGGCAGAACAAAAGAAGTAGATATTCATTAACAATCCGTACAATCCGATTTCCAACAGAGTTGTTATGAGGACATTGATGAAGTTGAGGTTTTTGTCATAACCACAATGAAATTACAGATGATGGTCACCATTAATCTTATCATAATTATGATCTTATCCCTTCTAAACTGCATAGGGAAGCTCACCTGTTAGTTGAGTCTGAGTTGGTGCTCATAGCTGTCACGATGGTCAGACTGCTGGCGCTGCTGCCAGGAGAAGCCGGTACCTGGAATGAGACAAATAAAGTGATTAACAAGCAGCGAATATAATGAAGTGTTTCTGAAAAACCAGTAACCCTTGGTAAATAAGCTAACACTGTTACTGTATTTACAACCTGCATTATATTTCATGCCATACTTTCTGATGTTAGTCAGTAAACATTTAGAAAGAAATCCCATGAATTCACAAACTGAACTAAACTAAAGCAACATGGAGAAAACTGGTATTGGTCACATCGCAACCAAATTCTCCTCACACTCAAACGAAAGGTGCAGTCAGCTATTATATTCCACTAATACTCTTTGTAAAATTCAGCTAATATGAATATTAGAAATCATGTACTTCCTGTTATCTCTAGAGTGTGGACAAACAGAGTTGCGGCCTTGTATCTGCCGAGTGCCAGTAGCAGCACTCAAACAATATGCCGGAGGACGGTGCTATTCATGAGGAAAGATGTTGCTAGGCAACATACAAGAAATAGTTTGAAGCATGTTCTTTTGAAGGTTTTTTGGACTATTTTATTAACTGGTTGATGTTGTAGGTCACTCCAGCATGCGGACAACCCAAACAGCTTGTTAATGAAAGATAGAGAGAAGCAGTGGAAGAGGCTCTGGGGTAAAAGTACCGAGGTGCTTGGTGTCATGAAGGCATCAGGAGTCATCAGCTTGGTCCCACTGCTGGCAACCGAGTTTGACAGGAAGTCAGTTGGAGCAGGAAGTGATGGGATCTTCCTTAGGTCGGTCTGGGAGCCATTTCCTGATTCCTTGTCGGAGCTCTGGTCAGTGAGATGGTCTGAAAACCCTGCTGGACACAAAGTGTAACGAGTGCTTTATTTGTGTGGCTGTGTTTTACACACAAAGAAAGCACAAACACACAGTGCAATAGGACGATTTTGGGAGATTTTTGTCTTTGTATTTTGCAAAGTGAATGGTCTGCCTCCAAAGAGTGCTGCCAACGTTGACTTGATTCAATATCATTTGTATGGTTAGAAACCTGAGTAAACATAAAGATCCATCATCTCCAGAGATTTGTCCTTGTCTGTTGTTTTTTGAAATCTTGGGACTGTGACTTACCAAATCCATCCTGAGAATCAGAATGGGGCAGGAATAAAGCAGAGCTCGAACCCAAGTATGGCTGAAACCAGATCTGGACATCCTGCAGACTCCTGAAAACACACACACAGACACACTAATTTAAGACTACCCTAATGATTAAGACCTGGGCCCATTGTATGCTTCCTGTGCCTGACTCCACAAACACGCACAGACATCCCCATACCTCCACAATTAAATACATTCATAAAATTGAAAAGACTGCGATTCACTAACTGGTTATAAATGAAAAGCTAGTCTTTGGTTATTTGGTATTTACTGGTATTTACTAGTATTGACTGTCTTTAACCAGATTGCCCCTTGGGGACATTAAATCTTAACTCAAGCCAACATGATCCTAACACGGACATCAAACTGTAGGAAGAAACTTACTTGGTGTGGACACAGTAGAGTTTAATTTGGATCCCAGACTTGGACTCTGTTGGTCCTTGAGTGCCCTCTGGAAGAAAAAACACACACACACACAAAGTAATGCTTTGTTAATTAGGATTAATGCTGATACACATTTAAAAAAGGTGCTATTAATAACATTAAGCCACTACATGTCGCACTCTCATTCCCCCGCTCCATTGCATTCAATTCACAACAAGAGGTTGCCAGTTCTGTTGGCGATGTATGTAGGATAGTGCAGCTATTTGGTTAATCCGGGGTTTGAACAGTGGGGCAGAGATTCAGGAAATAAACAGCTACGTGTTGTGCACAGTTACTTCACTTATTAAATGAGATAAATCGACAAATTTGTTGCACAACCTGCATTTTTCATGGTCAGGTGGGGTGAGACTTAGACAGACCGTCATGTCAAGTGATGACTTTGTTGACATTAACATGTAGCTATACTTAAGCTATGACATTAGCTTGGGTTACTTTGTGCGATGGTGTTTCAAGATTCATGTAACGTAATCTATGGTAATCTTAGGATACGGCTAGTTTTAGGTAACCCTTAGCTTGTCATCTGAGCGTTGGTTTAGGGCAGGATATACGCAGGTATACGCTGTATTTTCTGTCGGCCTCCCACTTCTAAACCCCTCTTATGGGCATCTTTGTTATTAAGTTACATTGTTTGAGGGAACTAACGTTATAATGTTGTGTCCACCATCACTAATACTAACCTAGCTCCTGGTTTAAATATGCCAAATTATAATTTTATGGATTATTGTACTTCAATTATTATACAATTGTCTCACTGGCCTCGTTAGAAGTGGGAACCCAACGTCACATATCTTCCACAGGGATAAAGAAAACTTTCATTTTGAGCCGTCCGGAGTTTTAAAAAGGCTAATTCACAATCATAATACATTTTATAGGAAAATAAATAATTTTAATTTATACCTTTATAACAGTTCTTTGGACGTATATTTAAAAAAAAATTCTACATAAAATTATTGACAAAAAATACATCGGCCGGTTTTAAAGTTGGCTCTTGGAATAGAACATGAATATATTAATAGAAAACAAAATAAGGTAACAAGAATGATTAAAAGACTGCAGGAGAGAAATAACTTTTTTGTTTCTTCTGATGCAAGTGTGTTTGTGTCTGTGTGAGTGTGCATGCACACCTGTTGTCATACTCTCACTCTCCTCCTCTGCAGGGAGAACCTCAGTGTGTCGCAATCGGCAGTGGGCAACATCCTGGATCCCAAAGCTGAGTACAGGGTGAGTCAGCAGGAACTCCGACACCGCTGTGAAACTGGCCTTGCCTTTATCCAGATCCTGCCGCAGCTCCATCACATACAGGACCTGGCGAAGAATGACGTCAGCAGAGTATGAAGCTAGAGGCCGGATGACGTGGTATTGTGGGTCCACTTCAAAAATAACGGGCCATTTTCACCGGCACACTAACCCCAGTTTTAGAAAGACTGGCTCTTTAAACAATATTTAGTCAAACTGGCTCTCTCAGATGAGGAATACCCAAAGAAGATTTAATTTAATTAGGGTTTAACCCTCTGAGACCAGCAGGATCACCGGTAATTCTAGTCCTTTAGTGTCTTAATCTAGCCTTAAAGCTATCATATGAACCAAGAAGAACTAATAACTCCACTGGTACCAACCGGGTCATGCTAGCTGGTCTGGAAAGGGACTGAATAAGGCATTAAAGTAAGACTACTTTATGGTGGTGGAAAACATGAATGGCTATTTTCAAAAGGGGTCCCTTGACCTCTCACCTCAAGATATCTGAATGAAAATGGGTGTACCAACAAGTTTGAGCTTTGCAGACATACCCACTTTACACTTATGCCATAAAGTTTTGGGAAAATACCAAGCCGTTTTTGCGCTACAGTTTAAATGTGTTATTTTGCATATTCTAAAAATGGTGTATTTGAATATTTCTGCATACTGGTGTCCCTCAAAAGTTGTGTAATTGCATAAACTGGGAATGACTGGCTGAGATTCTTGTGAATCCAATTGAGATCACACAAAGTGACCTCACAGACTCATTAAAATTGTACCACCATAAATAAGAAACATATGGCATTCAGAAGACTAATGGCTTTCCAAGTATATTGAAAATAAGGGGATTTTTGATCAACAGAAGTGCACGCCATCCAACCTGCGAGAAATGCAGTTATTGTAGTCATCTTCAAATGTAAAAAGTTTTAGATACCAAAAGATTTTACTATTGTGTTCCTCAAGGTCTTGGCTTCTTAATGTGGAATTTTTGGAGGGATTTTTGTTTAATTTATCAATTCTTGAGTGGTCAAACATTTTGAAATTTTGCATCAAATCTGTGTAACAAATGGTATGTACCACAAATTTGCTGCAAAAACTTACCAGACATAAGTGATCATGAGAATGGTCTTTATATACTTCCATTATAATGTTCTAAGCCCCTTTACACAATTTATCTAAATTAATTTAATATTTAAAGTAGGTTAAGTTAAAAATGAATTAATTATTTTGTACTTTTGATTTATGTGTAGAACAGCTTGACACACACTGAGCTACATCTCAAATTAATTTTCAGCTTTCAGATGATGGGCACCACATCTGTATGACATATCCTGTTGACCTGCCATCTCCCCCTCAAGATCCCTCACAACCCCATAAAAAGAGAATATATGGTCTATGTGGGTCTCTAAGGGTTTAGTACTTTAGTGTTCACAAAGTTAAGGAGTAACATGAGCAGTAAAACGAGGAAACAATTATTCATAAACATAAGTTGAACCACACAGCTGAAAACATTGTCCTGACCTTTCTCTGTACGTCGGTGAGGATGAGAAACTCAGCAGCGAGGTCCAGACTGGCCTTCAGACTTGGCAGAACTGATGAATTGAACAGATCTGGAGAAAACCTTGAAGTTGAAAAAACACCACCATTAGTAACTTTAAATCTGTTGCTCTTAAACAACAATGTACATTAATGGGATGAGCTTCAGATAGCAGTAATAATCATCCATATATTTCTTGACCTGAGAACTAGATTTAGACTGGTGTGAGGCACCTGTTCAAAGAGAGACTTCCAGTGAGACATGAGCCTACTGTATTATATAGACTAATATACTATAGTATAGTAAAAGGCATCCCTTATTACAAAAAACAGAGAGCATAAAAAAAGGACTTAGACTTATAATGATGGATTAAAGCATTAACCTGATGGTCTGTAAGCAGGTCCAGGAAACAGTGCACCACATTTTCAACTCCTGGTTCTGATCCGCTCCAGTTATAAGAAACCGCCAGAAAGGAACTCTACAAAAAACAAAGTGGAAGAGTTGGCAAAGGAGAGGAAAAAGAGTAAACAAACTAAAATTCAAACAGCAACAGCCTCAGATGAATATATGTCTGTCACAATTTTCACTGAAAGCTGTGTGTGCACATGTGTATACTAACTCGGGGTCCTGTCTTTTGTGGTTATCACAGAAAAGAAGGCAGGAGAGGGGACGTCCTCCGTGGGGCCGCAATTCATGAAGACATCTGGACAAAAGAGAGAGAAAAGAAAAGTGAAGAGGAGATAGGAGGAAACCCACATCCACAGAGTTGGTTAGTGGTGAATAACACAGACAAAAGGTCAGTAGGTGACAGATACATCATGAACCTCATGATTCATTTCTTTCAGAAAAATACATTTGCATTTCATGATGAGGTGTGAAAGTAAAGAGACAACCTCCTTGCTTACCTCGGCTTGTCCTGTACCCCTTCTATGTATATCTGCCAGAACTTGATGTACCCATCGTGGCTGGCTGTGGCTAACACGGTTCCATCTGGAGACAGGGCCCCCTCACTGACCCGCTGGAGGGGCAGACACCAAACAAAATACACAATCAGTACTGCAAGGAATGTATGGAAGACACAGCATGCCACTTTGTTAAACGAGGTTACCGTAGTTTTTATTTTTTCTAATGAAAATCCTCTTAAGTAATGAAAATGGTTTCATGTTCTTGCAGAAAAATCATCATTTACATGAACTGCATTTAATTAAAACATCATTGTTTAAGAACTATTCAACACTCTGCAAGAATTCCTACATGTGCTTTATGCTGACTCCTACCTGGGTATGTCCCTTGATTGTGATGAGGCCTTCTTTTACATCTGTGTCATCGACGGGCCAACTGCTGTGGTTGGCTCTCAAGACCTCCAGGTCCCACACCTCAGCCTAGACAGGGGGATAAAATTAGGGGGGGGCAAAGTTCCCACTTTTCTCTCTCCTGATGCGATTGTGAAAGTAAAAACTCTCATACCACGTCTTCATGTAGGAGGGCTAGGGTCTGGCTGGTGTCGTCCTGGTTCTCCTCGTTGTCATCCTGGATGAACGGGCACCAGATGAGGCGACGGTGGGAGTTCAGCGGTGAGTCTTCTGGCCGTCGGATATGAACCACAATCTGATCACTACAGGCAAACTGGGTTGAGGAAAATTCTTGCTTCAGTGATCACTGTGCCAGAGCAGGCTGTAATATCACAGGGGTTTGTGTTAAATCACCATGCAGTTTGGGCTGCTCCGAGTTGAACATTTGCACTTAAAAAGCACACACAAAACTAAGATGAAATAAACAAGCCAAGCAGTAACTACTACCACCACTCTAGAGACACACATAGACCTGCACATCCTCCCACACACTCCTTTTGAATCTTTCCCACATGTCAGGATACAGTATCTTGCTTCCAGTGCAGGTGAGCTGCCAGACCATCAGGTTGCCCGCTTCGTCTACACAGCCCAACAGCGAGGAGTCCAGGTGGGCAAAAGCTAGATCTGTAACAGCTCCGGTGAAGCCCTTCAGTAGAGAGCGCTCGGCAAAACTCACGCTCAGGACACGAATCATTGCGTGGTTGTTGGCTCCTGAGGAAACAGATGTTCATTCAAAAAAACAAGATTAAAAAGGTGACCTTGAGTATCACAGCACTTTCATTTATGCAACTACATACACGTATTCAATCATGTTGTATCGAGATGTTGTCAAATTAGAAGGACGGGATAATATTGGGAGAAGATCTGAACTAGAACGGTGGCCCTGTATCATGCTCGGCACACAAACACATAGGTTTTCTTTAGAAAAAGGAAAGGGCTCCTATGAAAGCTGTAGACAGTGAGGTGGGTGTTATCCAGACTAACAAGGTCACTGTTTCTGTATTAGCACCTTTCAATGCTGTGAGCAGCAGAGACCAAAAACAATTCACCTCCATTCTATTGTTGATGTGTCACCACAAGTGAGAAAAAAAATGAAATGCTCATCAATGTTGTCACAAAATCAAATTGTGACTTCAATTACATACCCTGCCTAAATATCTCGATACTGATATTTAAAACTATACCACAGGAATAATCTAAGATTTCAGATAAAGTTATGGAATAATGGATGACAAACATGGAACTTCAAACTATTTTTCTATTAATTAAAAATGTATTAAGAAAAAAAGTCGACATGCAGTAATCTGATGTCATCTATGCAGATATCACATTTAAAAATATTTATTTTTATTTTTGTTTAACAGCATCCCCTGCCATTGCATCAGTAATAGTCCAGGCAGAGAGTGCTACTGCAGCACAGGAGACGGTGAAGGGATTCCATTAAAGGAGATGCTTGGACAGATTCAGAGAAGATGGTGAATATTATTTTATCGGTACATTTGGTCAGTAATAAAAGCCGCGTTGTTACATTCCTTGTTTTTGTTAAAGAAAATCCAGCTCAGAGCAGGAGAGTGCAGCCAGCGAGGTTCATGACCTGCTTTAATCTTCTTTAAAATAATTTGTTGACTCCATCCTTCTGGTTAACTCTAGCTTAATCCCACGACTCGCAGTTATACGTTTTGACTGCTGCAACGTTAAAACCACTGTTTCCTGCGAGATCCAAATCCAGGCCGCAGAGTGCCACACACACGCACGCACGCACGCACTACAACACAGTCATACTTAAGGTACTAATAAAATAGGGTATGTACCGTTTTTGACAGCAAACTATTGTGATACCTTTCTAGTATTAGTGTGCCATGCAGCACAAATGTTTACACTGTAAACATTAAAGCTTTAATTCAATTTTTTTTTTTTTTTTTTTAAATGTATTCAATTTACAGCCATGTTAATAGTTTATCAGCTGGTTTAGGTTTAAAACAACCTGTGGGAGCATTTCTTGTTTTTAAATATATCTATTATATATAATATCTCAAGTGTTTTTGATGATTGATGTTCGGAAGAATTAACAGGCCCTCCAGGACTCTCACCTCGGATGGCGTAGGCCAGGAAGGAGTTGGACACGGCTATCAGTCTGCCATAATAATACTTGTGTTCCCAGTCGTACTTGGCAACAGGTTGAATCTTCACCTGAATGAAAAACAAATTTACAATTCAAAATCAATTAAAGCTCTCTTAAAAAAGATCATTATGACTTTTTAACCATGAGGCTGTGGCTTTCCAGAGCCAAGGCCAGGCGATTCAAAATGAAGCATAAAAAAATAAAAATTTACTGTGATAATTTACATCTTTAAAAAAAAAAATGAAGACATCACATTTATTGGATTGAAGGATCTGTAATGTTTTAAAAGCACCATAGCTTGTCTCTTGTGCAAAAGCAAGCTCTCAGCTCTGGTGAGTCATCACAACACACACAAGCTTGACTGTCTTGAATTGTTGGTGTTGTGGGTTTCCATTTCGGTCTTGACGATATATATACAGTGGGGCAAAAAAGTATTTAGTCAGCCACCAATTGTGCAAGTTCTCCCACTTAAAAAGATGAGAGGCCTGTAATTTTCATCATAGGTATACCTAAACTATGAGAGACAAAATGAGAAAAATTCCTGAAAATCACATTGTCTGATTTTTAAAGAATATATTTGCAAATTATGGTGGAAAATAAGTATTTGGTCAATAACAAAAGTTCATCTCAATACTTTGTTATATACCCTTTGTTGGCAATGACAGAGGTCAAATGTTTTCTGTAAATCTTCACAAGCTTTTCACACACTGTTGCTGGTATTTTGGCCCATTCCTCCATGCAGATCTCCTCTAGAGCAGTGATGTTTTGGGGCGGTCGCTGGGCAACACGGACTTTCTACTCCCTCCACAGATTTTCTATGGGGTTGAGATCTGGAGACTGGCTAGGCCACTCCAGGACCTTGAAATGCTTCTTACGAAGCCACTCCTTCGTTGCCCGGGCGGTGTGTTTGGGATCATTGTCATGCTGAAAGACCCAGCCACGTTTCATCTTCAATGCCCTTGCTGATGGAAGGAGGTTTTCACTCAAAATCTCACGATACATGGCCCCATTCATTCTTTCCTTTACACGGATCAGTCGTCCTGGTCCCCTTGCAGAAAAACAGCCCCAAAGCATGATGTTTCCACCCCATGCTTCACAGTAGGTATGGTGTTCTTTGGATGCAACTCGGCATTCTTTCTCCTCCAAACACGACGAGTTGAGTTTTTACCAAAAAGTTCTATTTTGGTTTCATCTGACCATATGACATTCTCCCAATCCTCTTCTGGATCATCCAAATGCTCTCTAGCAAACTTCAGACGGGCCTGGACATGTACTGGCTTAAGCAGGGGGACACGTCTGGCACTGCAGGATTTGAGTCCCTGGCGGCGTAGTGTGTTACTGATGGTAGCCTTTGTTACTTTGGTCCCAGCTCTCTGCAGGTCATTCACTAGGTCCCCCGTGTGGTTCTGGGATTTTTGTTCACCGTTCTTGTGATCATTTTGGCCCCACGGGGTGAGATCTTGCGTGGAGCCCCAGATCGAGGGAGATTATCAGTGGTCTTGTATGTCTTCCATTTTCTAATAATTGCTCCCACAGTTGATTTCTTCACACCAAGCTGCTTACCTATTGCAGATTCAGTCTTCCCAGCCTGGTGCAGGTCTACAATTTTGTTTCTGGTGTCCTTTGACAGCTCTTTGGTCTTGGCCATAGTGGAGTTTGGAGTGTGACTGTTTGAGGTTGTGGACAGGTGTCTTTTATACTGATAACAAGTTCAAACAGGTGCCATTAATACAGGTAACGAGTGGAGGACAGAGGAGCCTCTTAAAGAAGAAGTTACAGGTCTGTGAGAGCCAGAAATTTGCTTGTTTGTAGGTGACCAAATACTTATTTTACTGAGGAATTTACCAATTAATTCATTAAAAATCCTACAATGTGATTTCCTGGATTCTTTCCCTCCATTCTGTCTCTCATAGTTGAAGTGTACCTATGATGAAAATTACAGGCGTCTCTCATCTTTTTAAGTGGGATAACTTGCACAATTGGTGGCTGACTAAATACTTTTTTGCCCCACTGTGTGTGTGTGTGTGTATATATATATATATATATATATATATATATATATATATATACGCTCATTGACTGTGCTATTGCGTTGCTGATGATTTGCCTTCTTACCTTGTTGCTGCCACGTGCCTTGCTGTTGATGCTGGTATCTTGACTTGCCACTATCTCCACATTGTTGGAGGTGATGGGGAAACAGGTGGAGCCATCATCACCAGAAAGGCAGCTGAAATTGCAGGACGCACATTTAATTTCAATATTGATCGAGTTTTTTTAATTATCAAATTCAATAAGCAGAGAGACAGCACTGTGATTGTCCTTCATGTGATAAAGTCAGCCTAACTACAAAGTTGTGCATGTGGCTGATTCTAAGAACCAACGTACATTATCTGACACTCCTGAGTGCTGCTGAGGTCTGTGGAGATGGGTTGGGTACAGTCTGACATGGATGACCGATCAGTGCCTCCCAGAAGGCCTGCTGCTCCCAATAACCCATTCAGCTCTCCATTGAAAGATGGCATTCTCAGGCCATCACTTGATGCATCTGAGGAAAGACATTGAATGCAGGGGTTATACGAAACACTGTAAAAAGAAATACATTTAAAATGCAGTCGGAGAATTTACAACCTGCAACGAGATGATTCTGGAAGTCTATTGCCTTAATATTTTGACAGCGCTTACAGCCCAATACAGAATCATAAAACTTCATAAAAAATGTAAAAGAAACAAAATGTTATCATTAAAAATTTACATTTTGCCTATAGTTTTACTGAAACCATTCACAATTTATTTCTTCAAAATCAGTAGATAAGGTTGGGATTAGTTTTTCAACCTGGTGTTTATCAGCTTGGAACATCTAATCTGTTTTTTCATTTTGCACTTTCAGCTCATCCACGTTTATCTTGCTTTTGACATTGTGGAAGAAAAACTAGAATATATTTCATTTGAATGAAAGTACAATTGACAGTCTAAGTTTCCAACTTTCTTTTTAAAACCCCACTGGGATGATAGCAATATTAAAAGGAAAAAGTTTGGAAAACAACATCCCCATTTGAGTTAAGTTAGTGAGGTATGGGGAGGTGGTTCTGTAATACGCAAGGGTCTTTTTTAAGAACAATTAGCCAATAAATACTAGAGTTATTAAATTGTTAAGCTATAGTTGCTTTAATATATTTAATTATTTTGACCTGTTAATATAACAGGTCAAAATCCTCTAAGGAAAGCAGAATGGTGTCAGCTAGATGCTAAATCACACCATACTACTTTGCAGACAAATATCTTTTAACACATTTCGATATGTCAGAGGAGAACCACAGGTGGAACTATTAACCTCACTAATGACATTCAATTGACGTTTACCAATTCCAAAGCACTGTTAAAATGCTTGCTGCTCACAGCCACTCCTTACTGGGACACTTCAGTCAAACAGAGCCATGATTAATGATATCAATTACACCTGGTCTTTACCTGGAACGACAAAATCAAAATGCCTGCTGTGCAAAACTTCCGTTGGCATCAAGAAATAACCATTTGAGTAGCTTGCTGTCTGTCCAAATAATTGCAAGCACAGCAGGAGAGCTTTCACAGCTTTTCCTGTTAAAAATGTCTCACAGAACAATTAGTTCAGGAGCTGAGCAAAATCATACATAAAGTTTGATTTAAAAAAAGTTGCGAACAACTTTAATGATCTTTCATCTGTCTGTATTATAATTATTTTTTTACTATATTTCAATTGCTACTGCTCCTCAACAGTTTTTAAACCAAATAACCATTAGTAACAGTTAGCTATGTGAATATGGTTTATTTCCCATGACAGGTATAAGGTTAAAAAGCAGCGGGTTGCTCTGGAGCCCGCTGGGGTTTCACCATCCTCCCCAGAGCAAGAAGTCGCTTCCTTACAATACTCGATCACTTTGACAGGTGCGAGTTTCAAAATGACCGAGTTGAACAGGCAGCGGACACAACACACAAAGCTGAAAGGAGTGTATTCAAATTGGCCGAGAACACCGACCTTCTACGCAGTTATGGAGGCTAAAGCTAACTCTTGATAGCAGTGAAATGACTCTGGCTTAACGATCCTCCCTTTAACGCTTTGAAGTCACAAGGGAGCAGGTGTTGAGGAGATTATTTCGATTAAAGGAAACATTTGTTCTACTTATTTTTCGCCTGGCATTAACACACCCAGCTCTCCTACCCCAGAACACAGACTGGTGCATAAGCTAGCTGCATCTTGTAACGTAAGGCTAGCTCAGTCACAACCATAAGAAGTACTTCAGACCATCCCGTCGTAGTTGGCGCTCTAACATTAGTCAAAAAGACATTTGTAAACCTAATGACATCCAGATTGTGCTTTCACGCAACGCGGTAGCTTTCGTTAGCAGGTAGTGAAACTGCTGCTCAGCTAACTTTACTCCAGTGCTGAAGCGCGCTCAGCCACTGTGGCTAACATTAGCTAGTTAGGGTAGCGCTCCATTAGCTGCTGCGGCCTAAACTAGCGCAGCCGCTTTTCATTCCCGGTCCGACTTACCGGTGCTGTTCCCGGGACGGTCGAGCTTGAGGATGTCCCGGAGATGCTGGGTCGCACCCTCGATATCTATATTAGAATTGGACGCCATTTGTAGGGGGAAAGGGGAAACTGGGTTCATTTAGGGGGAGAGAATAATTTCTTGTTTGATGCGATACTGTCACTGGTCCTTTCGTTCACCCAGAGCAACCGTCTAAACTTCCGTCATATCCGCGCCGTAGGCTCCGGGTGGTATCTGCGTCAGCTCATTGGTTCCTACCTCAAAGTCTTCTAATGCGGTGCATAGCGTGCATGTATAAATGGGGTGACAGAGTGGTTTAATTAACCAGAATAATAAAACATTTAGGAGACTTGGTCTTCCTTATTATATGACTTCCTTTAAATGTTCAGTTTTTTGGTCATGTGCAGACAGAACAATGGGAAAAGTGTAGTAATATTTGAGGTGAAACAGTAGTTTCATCATCGGCAAAAATAAGAATTCATGTTTTAGACTGACCACATACACAACGAAAGGAATTACACTTTTATGATGGGCCCTAGTACATGCCAGTTGTTATGGAGTGCGCATACACACACACACACACACACACACACGAACAATTAGTCAAAAATATATTCAACCAACAATGTGTTGGATTTTACAGTGAAATTGGGGTGATATTAAGACATGGCTTCTATGTGGAATATATTTGTTACAGTGTGCAGGGGGCTGAGGCAGGAGTTGCTCAGTGACATCCCCTGGCTAGCGTTTGGTTGTATTACGTTAATTGCCGAGAGGCCTGCTGCGGACAACATGTTCGCCTCAGTTTGCGGAGCCCTGAGGCCCCGCCCCCAATGATGCACGGAGTGATTTTCACTGGTTTATGGAATGTTTATTAATACTGTATAATATAATTTCCAACAGAGTTGTTTTCCAGCAAAAAAAACTTGTGAAGCATTGAGCGAGAAAAGTGAGCTGGCAACTTTTTGGAATGGCTTCATTTCAATTCCCATCAAAAGTTTGGACACACCTTCTCATTCAACTACTTTGAAGCATTTGTTTGTTTACCACATAATTCCATATGTGTTCCTTCATAGTTTGGACGTCTTCAATATTAATCTACAATGTAGAAAAAAAAAAAAAATAAAATAAAGAAAAACCATTGAATGAGAAGGTGTGTCCAAACTTTTGACTGGTACTGTATCTATTACTTAGTTGACACTTAAAAAAACGATTATTTATTCCTATGGCACACTCCAGACTCTATAGAACTCCTAAGGCGGCTTTTAGAGCCTATGAGCCGGCCTAGAGCACTTGTAAACCAACCTGAGCTCGTCTTCTGGTCTTTAGAGAGCTGGCCTTACAAGATGCTGTCTTTCAAAACCTTATTTAACTTTAAATACGTTTTAAGAAAATCAGTGAAGTTAAGTTTGAGTTGTGTTATTAAGTATAATGCTGTAAGTATATTATAAATAAGAAAATACATGTTCAACATCATGATTTTAAGTTGAGGAAACACAAGAGCCTAGAGGTATTACATTTTTAGTTGACATGAAGATGATAAGTTATGAATCATTTAAGGTATATAAATAGAATAGGTTGTAGTAATAAAGTTTTTACTTGATTAAACATCTACTGTTTATCCACTATAACAACCTTGAATTCACTCACCTGGTTCTTCCTGCTCTCTTTTTTGTATTGACAATCACACACAAACACATTGCATTCAACTAGAAAATGACACATCTGATCATAAATAAAGGAAACAAATGAGTATTTTTTTGCAACAATCTTGGCTTCAACATTTGTACAATGTGTGTTTAAAATCCCTGGATTTGCGAATTAAATTCAAAGTTATAAGCCTCTAGTTGCATTGAATATGTGGTTTTGTTGTGTTCTGTCGTTGATGCTGCTTTTGGTTTAACCATTTTTATAGGAACGCTGAGGACTCCCTCAACTGCGTCTGTTTCATGTTTTGATTTTAATCCTTCATTACTGATCTATAAGTAAGCGAAAGCTTTTATAATCTGGCCCAACAGCTGTAAGAATAAGAATATACTTAGGAAAATCAAAGAAAATCAAAGAAAAGCAAAGAAAAGCGTGCCATATACTCGAGCAAAAAATGAACGACTGAAATTGTAAATTGAGAGAAGGGAACTCTGATTGGGATTATCAACATGTGTGCTACGCAATGGGAAGAAATTGCATAAGATCGTTTTATGTCTTTTTCATGCCTCTCACTGTTCAGGGCTACATCTCCGTGTTGTGGCCTTGGTGATGTTTCGATACGTTGTTTAAGTAGCTGCTTAACTTCAGCTCGTTTCACCCGCCGTGTTAGCCATGGCTGTTTTATTTGCTGCTGTTTGTTATACTGAGAGAGGTGGATGTATATCCTTTGACGATACTCACTTGAATGCACAGGTTACAATTTATTGGTGGACATTCTTGCTCTGAGACGTGATGTAATTTCCCAAGTGTAAGTCTGAATGTGATCTTTAAATTGAAAAGTACTTTCATGTAACATTATCACCTGGCGCTGCCCTTTTTAAATGTATCACAGTAACATCTACTCAGAGAGTACATTTTAATTGACCTTCATGCCTTTATCTATTTCACATTGCCAATTTTACTTTCATTCAAATAAAATATTCTAGTATTTACCCCACAATGTAAAAAGTATGGTAAACCTTAATGAACCGAAAGTGCAAAAAAGAAAATGCAGATTAGAAGTTCCAAAATGGATCTGATAAACACCAGGTTGAAAATCTAATCCTAATCCTAAATACTGATTTGTAAAGAAATAAATTGTGAATGGTTTCAGAAATTCTCCCAAAACCTTTGCAACTCTCTTCACGGGCTAATACCATTTTTGAAAATGCTGCTGCACTTGACAGCCAGGAACTATGCTACAACACATTTGAATCCTAAAACAGGTAGAGATGCTTTCTGTGCTTTGATTGCTGGGATGTATTGTATATTTCTGACAGTTTTATATTTGGTGTTTCTCAATGTGAGATGCCTTTGGGATTGCCCGATTATGATCCAACCTCTGCTCGTTGCAGAGAAAGCACTTCCACCATTGGTCTCTTGGTTCGGAAATATGGGTCTCGTTACTGCCCAGTGGCATTCTCTTCTTCTACGTGCCTCTGAGGTGGTATTAATCAACACCGACACACCTCAAGGAACGCTACTGGCACCACTCATCTTCACTTACCTCAGACTTCCAGTTCAATCCTGGGTCTTGCCATCCCCAAATCAATAACAAACTGGACTGGATTCAAGACTGAAGCCCTCTTCAGGAACAGACTGTTCTGCTTCACTGTGTCCAACACACTCCTGCAGATTTTCTGCCAGTGTCACGAAGCCACTGCTCTGTTCTGTTCTTTGCTGTGGTGTTTGTTTTTTTTTGTTTTTTTGCTACCCAAAAAACTTAGGTAAGACACATTTCACCCATCGGTGGATTTGGATGATAAGCAAAGTACGCAAGATTGTGAAACGTCAATAGATACAGATACAACCTCTATTCCAAATTTTGAATTTCTTTTGCGATAGTTCAGAAACTACACTCCCAGATACCCAGTATTTCAGGTTATGCTGTCACTACTGAAATAGAGAAGTGGAGATGTGTGCTTTGCCTTCTGGAAAATCTGTCTAACCAGCTCGTTGTAAAATAACATGCCTGCCACAATTTCTGCCGAGCCACGATCTGCAATTGTTAGGACCTGTGATTTTGACTTTATGTCCTCATCTGGCAATTTATTGAAACCTTTTCTATTGTCTTCGCAATATTGGCTGTACAGTGGCAACAGCAATAAAGGCTAAAGACGTTATAATATTTAATAACAGCTGAGCTATGGCCGACTAGGAATTCCCAAAGCCAAGTGTTTTTTTTCACTCCCAAAACTGCAACTTATGATATCTTCCATTAATGACCACAGATCTAATATCCGTGCTCTCTTCATCCCAGATTTAAAATCCGAACAACTCAAAGCGAGGAACACCTGGGCATCATTTTTATGTACTCGCCTTGAGGCCAGGGCTTTGCCGTGGCACTAAAAACTGAGTTATGACTTAATGAATGTAACTAATACAGAGTAAACTTTACACACTGTATTCTACGTGGATCGGTCACATCTGGCCAACACACAACTTCACTTAATAAGGTCAGTATCAGCCTAATTACGCTCCGGCAACCGACAAATCTCAAATCAACTGGATAACAATAAATATAAACTCGGTATTGTTTTTTTGTTTTTTTTACTGCTATTGTTCTGTAGCAAGGTCACCCAAACTGATATGTTTGCAAAAAGCAACACTTGGAATAAGACTTATTGTGGAGAGCTAAATGAAGGATTGGGAAGGAAACAATCAGCCACAGAGATTGACATGGAGAGACAAGGCCACACCATTAAGAAAAAAGTCCAGGTTTTATTGTTTATCGTGGCTGTAGTCCATGTTAACTGCCAGACATGTCTGTGTGAAAGAGGAAAGACAGATTGAGAGAGAGAGAGCGCAAGAGAGAATATTCAGGAGCCAATCACACAGCGCGGTCAAACTTTGTCCTCCATGATTCTTTGGTTTGCAAGAGCAAAACCAGGCATGAGAGTGAATCATGGCAAAGTTAACAGTTGTGTAAAAGGAAGATGAAACTCATTTGAACACACTAAGGCAACACACAAGTGGCAACTAAAAACAACTTATAACAAAAGAAGTCGAAACTGATGGAGCAGTCTATGAACCGGAACATGGAGCTACAAACCAGTAAACAACAGTGCTAAAATAACTGATTTGATAGCAGAGGAGTTAACAGTAGATTAGAATGGATTTTAATTAAGAAAAGGTGGAGAGCGGAGCAGAGTTCGAGTAGATGGCGTCAGTTTGTCTCTCTGGTGCCTTGAGTGTAGATATTGTAATGGGGGACTTCCGGCGTCATGCAGATCAGCGGAGTGGCAGACAGGGGCATCTGATTGGTTGGCCGGCTCACAGCAAAGAAACGAAAATCGCAGTTCTACTGGCTGGGGCGGTCTGTAAACCCTCTTGGATGAGGTTCAGTGATTGACATCTAGAATCCGGTGTTTGCAAGAGTCAAGCAGGTCGTAAATGAGATAGCAGGAGGGAGAGGCTAGTGTCCTCTCTTCTCTCCATCCCCAACTCCTCCTTCCCCTCCCTCCATACGTCACTCACGTGGGGCGCCCCTGCCCACCAGAGGGGGGAGGGTGGTTAACCAAAGTTGTGAATGGCCAGCCTGAACATGTCATTGGTGCACACCCACGCATTGTTAATGTTCTTCAGGAGGAAACTCTGATGGAAACCCATGACAGGGTCGTCATCTACCTATGACACACACACACACACACACACACACACAAACAAAAACAGCAGGGGATCAGGACAAAGTGAGCAGGACAGTGGTTTAACGGCTGTTTTACAAATCAAACTCAGTAGACTAGTTGTGGAGGAACAGTTGTAATTCCTCCTGTGCCAAGTTAGAGAAAATTACGCCAATAACGACACCTAGGTTATTCTGGCCTGGAGGAAATGAGTTGCTAGCTAGCTAAAGCTAGTGAGTTTAGCCCAATGGTGACCTGTGAGTTCTCTTGTAAACAAAGCTTCTATTTACACTCACCAAATTAAATTGTGCGCATCCTTGTTCAACACTTTGGCACTTATATTATATTTACTACATTATATTTTAGGACCTGTGTTCTATCTCGTCTTTGTATGAATGTCCTGACTCTCTGTAACTCTATGTCGTACCGATGCTATGTCTTTCTAAGAATAAGACCCAGTGTCTCAATAAGATTACCTGTCTATAATAAATAAGATAAATAAAAAGGTGAAACTTTGACTTTAATGTGTGATGACTTGGCTGTAACAGGTTATGCTTTAAAATAAGGTGTAAATGATAGTGTGACTTACTTTTAGCTGTCCTACTACCATACTCAAGATGCTGCAGTCTGGAGTTGGCTGGTGGTCCTGCACTGTTATACTATGCACTATTTTTGGGAAGGGTAGACTCTGGCACACAGACAGGGGGGAGACACATAAGGAATATTAATACAGGTATATCAGACACTGAAAGAATATAAGAAATCAACCGCATATTTAACTACTTTCATCACCTTAAAATAATGATTATATATAATAATTGTCCTCAATAAAAAATGTTTTACTATTGGGTTTTTACTACAACATAAGGTTGTGGAGAAATCGCATTACTTGACGGATGCATGTTTACACAGATTTTACAGTAAAGGGTTACAGTGCATAAATGCGTTGTCGGATTGTCCTCATTACCAGATTCCTCAGCATAACGTAGTTTCCTGGTTGCATTTAAAATATACTGACAGACATTGTCATTGCGTTTCTCACTTGGGCCACCCGCCACCTTTTACACCTTCCACCTGTATATAGAATATGTAACCAGATAAACTCACAATGAGCTTCCCAACAATTGCCTTTTTCCCCTGGAACTGCTGACCTTCCCATGTGAGGCATGACTCATCGATCTGTGTGGAGCAAGACAAAGAGAGACTGAGCTGCAGAGGATGCTATTTACAGATGAAAAGGTCTACCAAAAAAAGCCACATCACATAACTCAACAAGTTGGTTCTACCTTTGCTCCCTTCAAGCCCTATCTGCTTGAGATTGATGTGAGCATCCAGTTTTTGAGCATCCAACAGACATTGCTACACAAAGTTGACCCTTTAAGCCCATTTCAGTTGGCCACTTTGCCCATTTGGTAATCCAATTTTTTATTATGCTGTGATAATTTCAACCTTATTGCCCAGCCCTGTTAGTTGTTTATATCTTATGAGTAATTGTTAGATGCACATTGTCAACCCTCACATCCCTACGTTAAGAAAGCATGACATAACATTACATACAATAACATTATAGCTATGTATTGGAGGGGTTGAGGCTACGGTGTGGTCCATAAGTAGGCTTATGTTGAATTATACTATATACTTCTTATCCACTAAAAGTCAGAAAGAGAAATTGTACGTCACTACATTTATTTCACATATTGCTAGTTAATTTATAGATAAAGATTGATTGATTTTGATTAAACCAGTTGTTCCCACCCATTTAGTTTGTGAACCGTTACAAAAAAATTGTCTTTTGAGAGTCAGAGTAAGAATGTTAATAATGACACCAATTTATGTATACGTTGTGTATATTTTCTTAGTCAAACTACAGAAAAAAACATCTGATGTATACGTTGATGCCTGAAACTGAAATAAAACAGAAAGATATCACTTGTTGGTTCAGGATTATAAACAATTTTTCTTCCGGTAGCTCTGGCCAAATTTAAACTCTCACTTAAAAATAATAATAAGTTTAAAAAAAAAGGTCACATATGTGACCATTTTGGTCGTAGACTGGATACTCTGCTTATGCCTCCCATCCACAGGGTGCATTGAAAATACTTTTAAAGGACTAAAGTCCGGCACACTTTCACATCAAAAGACGATGTGTCATTAGTCACAGAGTTTTTCTGCATCATGTTTTGCAAAGAATGGGGATCTTGCAGGGTCAATATTTGAGACACCACAACTAAATTCCTTGTGAGACTATTTCCCATCCTGTACCAGGTGCAAATAGACTACAAGAAGAAACACTGTTGAACAATGGAGCAGAAACAGAAGCAGTTTTTTGCCACAGCTGTCCTTGCATCTGCAGTGACGCGTCAAAGAGGCACTGATGTTCACTCTGACAGTTTCAAATACTTTTCCGCAGTCAAAGAGAACTGAGACTTGTTCACGTTCATGCGTCGCCGCCGCAGCAAAATATACACTCATTTGCACTCTAGAAAAAGGTCTGGAGAGAGCGACCCTTTTGGTTGTTGACTAATTATATTATTATTAGAACAAGACAATAAAAAGACTGCTTAGTTTTATTACCACCTTACACCAAACGGTTGAGATGACCAGAACACGGCACAACTCGAGCAATACTCTCATGGTTTTATTTCAACTTTGGAAATTTGTCTTTGAGAGTGAAATCGCTTGAAAAGTCATCTGGTGTAGCAGAAGGCTTATTCATTTTAGTTGATCAATCAGCAGGCACATTTTTATAAAATAATAGATATTTCAAATAATAAACATAGCAAGAAGTACAATTGTTTCTATATTAATAAATTATCCCTATAATAACGGTGTGCTTTGCACTATAAAAATACCTTGAGGGAACTCAAGTAACTAATAATTGTTTTCTCTAACAAGTACTCTGATGTTACTTAATTGTTCAGTTATAAATGTCAAAAACCTACAAAACAATTCTCAGTCCAAGATTGCTTGTCAAAAACGAAAAGATTCAGTTTTTTTCACACCCTTGAGTGATAGAAGTCCCCACATGTGAGAGGATGGAACTAGAGATAATTTGGCATTGTTGCTTGCAACACTACTTAAACGGACAAGTGATTATAAAAATTTGACTCAATTTCTGTCTACCGACTAATAGATTACCTAAACAATTGTTTCATTCATTGATTTTGTGTCTTAAAGTGTTCAGAATGATCAAGTGAGACCACATACATAAAAACAGGCCCCACTCCATTTTAAGCAGGCTCTGTCTTGGATTACATTGCACACCTAGTAATGGAGGTATGAAAGATCTTGTTAGATTTGTGTTGCATTCATAAAAGGATAGTTAATATTTAAGTGCTGCCCAGCCCTGTGTTACCACATCTCGTAACTGGACAAAAGCATTGTTCTGTCACACTCACATATATGGTTCCAAGTTGTGATCTGTCCGAGTCAAATATGTTGTAGTAGTGCTGCACAAAGCTGGATCCTATCTGCTCCCACAGAGGCTGGTCCACCATCCTGATTCACCCTGCAACACACTGGGAAGATGGGGAGCTGTTTAAGATTACAACAAAAATGCAAAGTAAATCAATTACAATGCGTTATAACCTCCAAGTCAGAGTATATGTATTCACTTGTAGCAATACTGAGATTAATGCAATATCTAAAGCCAGTGTATACCCTCAAATTGTACAAATCAAAGGAAAAGAGGCAAAAAATATGGCTTATTGATCCGGATCACTTGTATTTATTGCTGCTTGAAACAACACTACATCCACTAAGCTGACTTACTATCTGTATAACAAAAAATAATGATACTTCCTTGATACAGACAACAAAAAAATGATAACAAATAAACACGGTCAAACTTAAAGTGCACACAAATGAATGGGTACAACCACACTATACAAAAAACAAGCATTAAAACTACTTTAACTAGCAGAGTTATGCTGAACAACCGGCTCTGCTGCTGGTTACTTAGATGACACTGACAGCACAAGTCATGTGCTCCAACATAACTATACACGGTTGTCCCCTGGGTCAACCTGAGAGCTCTGAAGTCGAAACAACATCCCATGAAGACCTTAACAGGCCCACATCCGCTGGAAGACAGTTAAGGCTAGGGGGAGACGAACATACGCGTGTTTAGGAACGTTTTCAAGCGGCAAAGCTCTTGTGACCGTATGGCTAGTCAACGGAAGCTAACTAGCTTGCTGCTACTAGCATGTGAGCTGTCTTGTTTGCTAACGTTAGCCTGAGTTGGCAAAGGAAGTTCATGTTCCTAGCATGCCTCCCCGCCTGCTAATGTTAGACGTCAGATACATAATATTTCCAGGCGTTAGCTAACTGACGGGCTGGCTGTTGTTGGCCATTTCACCGGTTGCTAAAAATACCCCGTCTCCGCCGAGTGTTGACGCTTTCTCCGGGCCCGCGCGCACAGCTACCCTACATAGGCGTGCCCGACGTTTGCCTTAACCGGGTAGCAGCAGCCGCTTGAACTACTTATAATACCTTATCTTTGTTCAAATGTCAGACTAAAGTAGCGCTTTTTGTTTTCGCACATGTTTCAATTCACTATTCCTTAGGACTGCTTCTTAAAAATAATTTAAATAAACTTACCTCTAACCAACACCGAGGCCTGCTTCACGATGGCAGAGTGAAGTGTCCGCTTCTCTACGAAGTCACGCATTCAAAAGCCGTACCAGACGCGGTGGGTTGTGGGAATTGTAGTCTATCCAATTTTTTTCGACATTTGATTTATTTGTATGTCTCACGATTGTATTTAGTTATGATCGTGATAATAGAGATATTTGAATTAAGTATAGAAATAAATAAATAAATACAAAAAGTTTGAGTTGTGTTTTGTCTGATGTGCAGCCTACCAGAGAACAGTTAGCTTAATTTGATTATCTCATGGTCTATGTCACGTTGCATGCATTTGTTTATTGTGATATGAATATATAAACATTGGAAAAATACAGCTCAATCAGGTCAAAAATTAGCTGTGGGCCCCTATTCAGCCACTCAGTTCAACTAAATTTAGTTCTCCTCAACAAGACAGGGCTGACAGATTAGGTAAAAAATGAAAGAGCCACTAAGCACTTACCGTTTCAGTTTATATTGTTCTTCAGTTTATATAGTGCATAACTATTTGCAATGAATCAATTACTACACAGACATTGCTACACAAAGTTGACCCTTTAAGCCCATTTCAGTTGGCCACTTTGCCCATTTGGTAATCCAATTTTTTATTATGCTGTGATAATTTCAACCTTATTGCCCAGCCCTGTTAGTTGTTTATATCTTATGAGTAATTGTTAGATGCACATTGTCAACCCTCACATCCCTACGTTAAGAAAGCATGACATAACATTACATACAATAACATTATAGCTATGTATTGGAGGGGTTGAGGCTACGGTGTGGTCCATAAGTAGGCTTATGTTGAATTATACTATATACTTCTTATCCACTAAAAGTCAGAAAGAGAAATTGTACGTCACTACATTTATTTCACATATTACTAGTTAATTTATAGATAAAGATTGAACATAAAATAAAACACACAATAGGTTTATAAAAAACAAACTGTTAAGATTAAACCAGTTGTTCCCACCCATTTAGTTTGTGAACCCTTACAAAAAAATTGTCTGGTTGGGGCCATATGTCATTGGATTGTATTGACAATCCAATGATATTTTGATACATACTATCAGGTACTAACTAATATACATGTTTTGCAGAGTTTGAGCTACTGCATTCTTTGCAATAAGTGGAGGATCAGATAATAATTCGAGCCCATGATTGTTTCACAGCAGACACATTATTTTCCTATCATATCATATCTGCGTAAAATATCCTACCTTTTTTCAAATTGTGCCTAGTGATGATGAATCTGATGACAGGAAGGATGTGTTTCTTAAACTCCTGGCTTCTGACTTCTGAGATGGGCTTGGAATTTGTTGGCGCTTTATGCTTACAATGACAAAGCAGATCCTAAAGTTCTGGCTTGGAAGGCCAGCTTGAGGCAGGTAAGTGTGGCTGTATAGACATATGAAATCTCTCAAAACTCTACATTGAAACTTTGGATAGAGTAGATAGAGTATATACAGCTTTAACCTCTACAAACCGTAGAAATGGAATAGATGTAGAACAGACATTGGTCCAATCCCAATGTCCCTCCTAAGGCCTTAAACCCTGACGTGTTGATACCATAACAAGTGACAAAATTCGCCATTTTCTTTTGTACTAGTCAAATGACCACGGAAAACTGTCCAACCATTCATTCTCTATTCTATTTCTATGCTCAAAACATACCACACAAAATCTAATAGGACTCTTCATGTCCAGATGATGCTTAAGAGAGTAAATGGGAGGCAAAGCCAGGAGGAGAAATCTGTCAGTATCTGACTCTCTAACCCAGAAGACAATTAGAAAACCGGAAGGCTATGCCGTTGAGAGGTCTGCCCAATGTTCCAATGTTCCAGCCTAACAATAAAAAGATATTTAGATCCCAGAAGACCACGCATTTTGAGAAAATGGTGAGCTACTGGCAGAAATCTGCGAGGTGTAGGCGAATGAGCAGAACTCTGTGCCCTCCTCCCCTTTCTGCTGTGCACCATGACCACAGAGAGCATTCTAGCTCTGGCTGCTGCCGGGAAAATAAACAGGCAAGAGGATGGCTGTATGCATACAAACATACAGATTATGGACGAATAAAAAAACAGTTTTTGTGTTGCAGATGTTTATGGTGCTGCTGTGCTGTCTGAAAGCCAGCAAACCAGTGAAGGAGGGTTCTGCAGGCTATTGTGGTGGCCATGATGGAGTGGAGGTGCGGCAAGGAGGACTGGTTCCTCTCTGGCAGGTCATCTAGACACACACTGTGGCACAAACACCATGTGTCATGATCTGCTCCTAACTTGCTTTTTTTCCTTAATTTCATGTCTTTTATTCAGTCATGATAAGTGTTTCCTGTTATATTTTGTAACTCTTCTCCTATCGTTTCAGATAACTATACCACCTGCCTTAGTGTGTTTTCCCGCCTATTTTAGTTTGTCTTCTCCTTCCTGATTAGTTTCACCTGTCCCTCGTTATAACTCTCCTTTCCACGTGTAATTATTTTGTGTTCCAGACATCTCGGAGGAACAAATTTTTCCAGGAGCACGACGCCAAACATAAACAAAAACCATGGCGGACTGTTACAAACTGATGATTATTGGCAAGTGTAAGCACAATTTGAACTTCCAGCAGTGCAGCCTTTTTCTAGCATTTTTTTACTGTTGTGCAGCGATCGTCACTTTTAAAGATTACTGTAACCAGCCACCTGTTAACATGGCGACATATATTCATGCAAAGCAGGTTTTACTTTATGATATGTATTATTTTAATTAAAAACAATCAAATTTACTTAACATTGCCTTTTAGTTGATGGTTTACCTTTTATATTGTGTTACGTCAGACAACTGCTTTCTTCGTGAAGTCGGGGGAAAACTGATTTACAAAGAGTTCCCAAATAGGAACTCAGACTTTGGGTAGCGTTTCATTGTGGTTTTTCTAGTAGGAGGATGAACATTTTCAAGCTTTAAATTCTTTGGACTCAATCCTAATCTGGCGTCTTTGGTTCGCTCTGCTTGTTTTCTGAACCAACTTCCTATTAACTGAGCCTGTTTTTGCAGCTAAAGACGTGTTTTGGGAATTAACACCTGTCTCTGAGTTGTGTGTTTGAGTGTTGTTCCTCGTGGTTTCTCTAGCTGTAATAGTGAAAATACCGTTACCATATGTCTTGTTGGAATCTTTTCACACACTATTTTGTATTGGTTTTCAGATAATACAATTTTTCTGTTATATCTGAGTTAGTTGTATGAGCAGGTTTTATCAGAATGTATTTTAATTTTAAGCCTTTTTTACAAAAGCAGCGCAGCTCATTAAGTTTTCCTCAGAGTCAAGTGTGTCACTTTAAGAAATGAAAATAACATTTAAAGTTATACATTAAAAAAAGTCACAATGTATATAAAAACTTCTAAATCCTCTGAATTCATTTTACATTGTGGCCACCAAGAAAATAACACTATCATCTGGCAAATTGACAAGGCAACATTTTGGGGAAAAAGCCTCCAGGACATTTTCAAACATGACAACAAGAAACTGTAAAATTAACATTTACAGATTACTGTCCATGGCTGACAGGAGTTTATCTGGGGTGGCCACTTTACCAAAAACAGCACACATTCTTTAATCTCCTTCTCCAGACCACTAACTTCAAGGGATTTTGAGGCCGGCCCGTTTCCACTCGTGTTTATGCAGATGCACCATCTGCACTGCTATCTGCTCTCAAGCTGTAAGAACTGCAACACACCAGAATTAATAGTGTGGCCTGTTGGTGTTTCACAGGCTGTGGTAAAAGTAAGTAAGCATGTAAAGAGAAAAACACAATATGTGAATTATATCAGCTACTTTAATAAATCTTAATTCAAATGCTGTCTTAGTAGAAGTAAGGTTGTTCTGTCTTCACTTCTGTGTTTACTCTGACAAACCAGCAGTTGTTAGATTTTATTAAGACTCCAGCCTCCACAGACTTTTTACTTGACCTTTGTTTCACCACGGTAAACAGTGTCCTATTCAGTAGAGTCAAGTGAGGTCATGTCTTTGGGGTTTTTTGGCGACATCGCACTGACACACATTAATTTCCTGGAGACTTACCCTAACCCTAACCATGGCCGCTTCCAGTCACACCCTAACCTTAAAACGAGTCTTCACCCTTAAAATGAATGATTTATGTTATGGGGGAGTACATTTTGTCTGCATAAGGAAGGCGAGTCCTCACAATGTAACTGTATACAGATTTATGTCCTCATAAGTCATGAAAACACACCCACAAACACACACACTCACAGTTGAGGATTTAATGTTTAGCTATTAGCAACAGGTAAAAAAACATTTTATGAAATATGACAAATATATTGGAAATGAACATGTATTTCAAAGTTGTACAGAATATCTTAAGAGGGCAATAAACATACAAATAAAAAGCTATCCCACTGACCATTATTAATGTAGAGTGATTCATTTATATCTTGATAAGTTGCATTCGGCAGGATATTAACCCACTCTACAAGGCACCTGTGTTTATAATAGCATCACAGGGTCAGGGTCATTTAAATCACAAAAAGTTTCCTCAACCAAATCCAGATTGGGAGACTTCTGTTATAGCTCCCATTACAATGGAGGTGAATGGCACTCTGTTATTTTAAATCAGCAATAGCAAACAGTGATAATGCAGTTTACTGTACATTCAATTGCACTTATCTAAGAATCAGGAACTGTTAAAAAAGTGTTGTGGGGACAATCCATTATCTTCGATTCCAGAATTAAGGTTCCATACACCATGGTTTTCTGACTTGTTCTTAAGTCGGCAAGTTGTTCTACCTCCTTCACAAACAATCTCTAAAATTAATACGACAAAATGATATCAGTCGCTTGCTGGAAAGGGATTTGATGCAGCATTTTCCTCTGATTCTTCAAGAGCTTGGGATAAGGCTCCCGCACCGGATTCTGCCAGCTGTTGGAGCATTAGAGTCAAAAGATAAAAATCTTTTTTCATTATTCTTATTCTTTAATAAGAGAGACATTCTAATATATTGTTTTTGCTTTGCCTTCATGGGGTATGGAGTTATAGGTTGAAGGAAAAAATTGATTTAAACGCACAAGGCTGCGATATAGCTAAATGTGAAAAAAGTGAAGGGGTGTGAAAATAATCTAAATGCACTGAATATATTCAATTGTTTCCGTGGCTTCAATGGCCACACGTTTTGTAATTATTTAAGTGTAATTCAATGTTTTCACCCAGAAAGAGCACAAAGGTGCAGGATGCAGGACATAAATCACATTTTGTTAGCACTAAAATGTGCCTGAAAAGACCTCTGCCGGTACGTACCAGGCTGTGGAGTCTCTGAGAGGAGATGGCGTCATTGCTGTTGTCTGGTTTGCTTTGAGCCGAAGCCACAAGTTCATCTATTTCCTGATCTGACTTCAGAGGGAAGGCTGATCTCAGGGCCGTCCTATAGATGAATGCATGAACACAAAAGACTCTCTTTTGACAAACAAAATGGATGTTGTTAGTCTATATAAATTAAACTGCCGTGACTCCAATTGTGTGTTTGATTCTGTTTGAATATATTTATATCACCTAAACTCCTGGACGGTGAGCGTCCCGCTCTTAGGGGCATCGGAGTTGATCGGGTCTTTGGGGCGGTCGGACTGAATCTGGCTTTGCCCTTGGGACAAACTCTCATCCATCTGGAGAACAACAAAGAGCTTTTGAAGGAACAGTCCTACATTTTATCTAAGAGTTATCTGACAAGGTCAATTCCACTCTCATGTCTGTCAGTTGTGTTTCAATGTGAAGCTGGAGCCTGGAAATAGTTAGCTTAGTTAAGCTTAGCATAAGTATTGAAACAGGGAGAAACAGCTAGTCTAACTCTGTCCAAATGTAAAAAAAAATATTTAAAAACCCACCAAACGGCAATTCTAAAACATGTTAGATCTTTTTTTGTTTTTATTTGTTCAAAAACCAAATTGTAAAAGTGACAATTATTATAATTTTTTTTCTCTTCAGAGTTAATAAACAAGATATAACGTGTTGATTAGTGAACTTTGTTTACCTTTGGACAGAGTCAGGCTTGCGTTCCCTGTTTCCATTCTTTATGCTAAGCTAAGCTAGCTGTATCCCCTCACATTTAGGGTAAAATCGTAAGGTTCTTTTGGTTATTTTTGGGAGCTGCTAAACTAATTAGCTTCAAATTTGGAGACAAAACCCCATACCAGTTAACCACTACAAATTACTTTTGATTATTGTGTTATAAAGTACCTGCACAGTGACGGGTTCATGCGTCTCAGTCTGCATGCTGCCTGTTTTGTGGAGCTCCAGCAGGGTGTCATATTCACTCTTCAACTGGTCGAAGTCACCCTGCAGCGTCTTCAACTGGACACAACAGAAAATCATGCATTCTGTGTATGTGTTTGAGTAGGTGTGTTCTGTGTGTACAGTACATGTGTCTATATGTGGTCACCTGTAGGAGGTTCTGTTTGTTTGTTTGTTCCAGGGTGTCCCAGTTGCGTCTTGGCACAACATCCCAGTACTCCGCCTTCATCCTGTTCAGCTCCTCCTGGGCTTTAGTCAGGTCTTTCCGACACACCTTCAGAGTGAGCTGCAGCTCCACAAGGTCCTTAGCCCCTTCTTTTAAAATGGAAAAAAAATTCCATAACTAAATATGCTTAGATTTGGTAATTTTCTGTATAGTTTAAGTATTTAGTTGAGCCTCTTATTTATAAAAAAAATCTTAACATGAAAGGTTTCTTTCATTTTATCACTAAGAACTTTTTGGCCAATATGCTTTTGCAAATTGCATTCTTGCAGAGAGTTTGATAGCGTTCTCTTGTTTGGACACTCAATATGAAGCTCAAGCCAGGTGGACTATTTCTTGGTCGGGTGCAGTGACTTCAAGTCAAGAAATAGTCCAGTACAAAACTCCTGGTACTATTTTTATCACCTCATTTTTGTATGGATATAACAGACTCAATAAAACGTGTCAATTATTGAGCTTCACAGGTGCTAGTAGGTGGAGCTTTTTAATTTAGACAAAGCCCGGCTAGCTGTCCCCACCCCCCTGTTTCCAGTCTTTAAACTAAGCTAAATGACTGCTAGTAGTATATAGTAGTGCATCAGAATATTTCCCAAAATCTCAAACTATTTATTTAGATTTTAGTCAGAGCCCTAACCATACATTGTAAATAAGTGGGTAATGATTTCCATAATAAATACTGGCTGCAAATTAAATTTAATCTCATTATTGATTATTCTGTCCGTTATCTTCTTGTCTAATCAATTAATCATTCTTCAAATGTCTTGTTTTGTTTGACCAACAATTTCAAAACCCAAGCATATTCAGGGGACCAGAGATATATTTATAGAACAAAATGACTCAAAATGATTCACTGGATTTTAAAAATAGTTTCTGATTCATTTTGAGTTGATTGACTAACTGAATAATCAACAAATAGCCGTAGTTCTACCTGTGTTTTCATCTGCGGGATGCTCCTCCTTCACAGAGCCTCTCGTTAGATCATTGAGCTGCCAGATCAGCAACTGGCGGGCATCACGCTCGTCCCGGTACTGCAGATACTGGTTGGAGAGTTCAGACTGCAGATGGTCCACCTGGAAAAATGTATAAGATAGTGGCCTTACTATCTTAACTAAATCTAAAAGAAAGTTTTTTTTATAAAGAGATCTCTTCCTGTGACCCTAAATAACTTTTTTTAATACACATGTTTGAGATCAGTAGGGCACATGAAAGTTGTATTCCTTAAAAAATGTAATTGAATGAATATAGTATGTATGTCATGTACCACTGCCTGGGTGGCCTTTTCTTTCTCCCTCATGGCCTCAATGTCCTTCTGCAGTTGCTGCTTCTCCCTTTTCAAGGCTCCAATCTCAGCCTGCTCCTCTGCCCAACGAGCTTGAATCTTCCTGTCACATTCCTCTGTCACCAGCCTCAGACGGGAACGCAGTGGTTCCAGTTCTCGGATCTGATCCTGCTGATATGCTGAACAGATGCAAAATGCATTAAAAACGATCTATCGTGAAACTATTGGGCTAAAACAATTACTCGGTCAAATAAAAAGTAAATGATTGAGCAATCTGGAGACATCAATCACCTCAGTATAGGAGAAGTTTGGATGGGTACTTGCCATAATGTTCAACATTTTACAGGCTAAATTACTAATGAATACACTTGCTTAATCAACAATAAAAACTAAGTTTTAAAAGTTTTAAGAAATGTATTGAAAAGTTAAGAATTCAGACATTAAAAATCTTAAATTTGTCAGATTGGCATTTTGTAATATTTTTGCCAGTGACTCTACATGATGAACTACTACACTTGAAATATAAAATGTGTCCCATGGTTTTAAGTCACTTTGTATTTTGATGCAGACTCAAAAGTCATTTTCTACCACTTAAATAACAAATAAGAAGATTATGTAACATTGGGTAAAGCTCTCTCTGTGTCTCTGATAGATTTCTGGTTTTATGTTTATTTCAACTGTCAGAATTTTATTATGTTTGAGTTTCTTTCAAGCTGAATTTCTTAAATGAAAAACTTAGATGTAACTATAGTGGCTTCTTGGCAATAACTTCACCTAACCTGTTCAATTTATATACCAAACTACATTAACTGGCTGTTTCTTAATATATCAATCTTCAGGTCTTTGTTGATTTTTTTCCCCCTCCTACTTCTTCAGAATTAAAAAAGGATCATGAACATTTTCTCATAGAGGTACAGACCTAAAGTGTTTTCATATTCCTTTTTGATGGCAGAAAGAAGCGGTTGGTAGGTTTTGAACTCTTTGATGAAACAACCAAAGACATCACGGTAGACCTGTGGCCGGATTAAGATATGTGAGTACCCTCTTTTACAATGTCTGTATAGTATTTCCTCTGGTTTTATTGTAAAATACAAACAAACAAACAAACAAACATAGCACCTGTAGTTTCAGTTCCTGATATTTTGGCTCACGGGAGCTGATAGTTTGTAGCTCCTTGTTCATGTAGCTCTCCAGCTGCATCAGGAGTTGAGGCTTTCGCCCTGGGCTTGCATAAATGTAACTGCTACCTGTCCAGCAGAACTACAGAGTAACACACACACACACACACACACACACACACACACACACACACACACACACACACACACACACACACACACACACACACACAGCTTTGATAGTGACTCAATCATCTTCGCATCTAACATATAATAGGATCTGATCTATTAATCATTCATGAATCTGAAGTAGGCTTGTCATGAGTGAAAGCTTACCTTTGTCTCTGCATGTTGGACAGAAACAGACCCAGCACTTTCTCCTTCTCGTCCTCCCACTGATGTCTGGACGGTGTCATTTTGTAGTCTATGGTCATATGTAAGTCTAAAAAAATAAATAAAAAGGGCATATCGAAGTTACATCGCACATTGTATTTTAATGAACGCTAACTCTAGTAGCTCTACTGGCTGTATAACGTGCTAGTACATTACAATAATAGAATAGCTATGATTTTTTCGCTGTATGAAACACTTTTAATGACTTGCCTTTGTTTTTGTGACGGTGTTAAAGGTGGAAATTTAACATCTTTATGTGGGGACATGTCTAGCGACTTTATGGAGGCTCAATAATAACGTAACAACCTATTGTCCAACTGATGTGGCTGAATTTGGTCCGTTTAGCTCAAGGCTGGTTGCAGCATCACAGATCACAACAATTGTCACGGGGTTTCCATGGTAACGAGGAAGGACCACGCAGCCAGACCGACATAGTAGACCGCGGCGCGCCTAACTCGTTTTCAAATTGTGTAAGATGACAAACTTTCCTTTAAAATAGAGAGCACGGAGGCACTCTTTAACCACGGGAAACTGCGACTTTTTCTGAGACCTCGTCTGCGTAATCTTTTAACTCTGACTATTTCCAATGACTGAAAAGGTATGAATAAATTAAAAAACGATTAACCTTCTTTATAAATATCGCATATAAACTGCAACTTCTAAAAGGTCTTGTTATAATAGTACTTATAACAGAGATACTAAAAACATCACATGCTAAAACCACTTGAATAGAAACTCGTATATATTTTGAAAAAAAATACACTTTTTTTTCTGTATTTTGGGGAAATATTATTAATTCTGTTGATTGATTTTCATGCATTGCGAAGACTTGGATGTCCCACATTTGTGTGTGCCACATATGGATACAATTAGGGATGAAGATGACATTATATAACTTTTATGGTCTTAAAAACGGTCTATAAATGTAACAGCTGAAAAACTACATTTCCTAGCTACCCTTCTCAGCGACAGCCCTTTAACCAGGATAAGCGTGTTGGAGCTGTGTAGTCCTTTCCAGAGACAGAAGCATACCAGCCAACGCGCAGCGAACTACATTACCCAGACGGCACCGGTCCAGCCGACAGCACATTCTGCTGCTTATCCGGGGATGTCACACCGCTGCTATTTTCTCCCCTCAGTCCCTCTCACTCTCAGCCTACAGCTCAAGCGGACTGACGCGGGGCTTCGGATAGAAAGGAGCGGATAAGATACCGAGCAGGGGCCGACATGGCGGAGCTCGGAGCGGGAAGCCTGCCGTTGGGAGATCCTGCTTTTAATTACCAGGAACACGAGCTGAACGAGCGGCTGAAGCGGCTCTACCCAGCTGTGAACGAGGAAGAGACCCCTCTACCCCGATCCTGGAGCCCCAAGGATAAATACAGCTACATCGGGCTGTCACAGAACAACCTGCGGGTCCATTACAAAGGTTAGAGAGCTCAGCCCCGATGGTTTCAGCAAAGTAGTCACCACAGCAAATATGGTCTCAGCTCAAATCTGTCACTGTGCTGTTGTGGAGGGGGCTCTCTCTCTCTCACACACACACACACACACACTCACAGTATGCGATTATGTTGATTGTGTGTGTGTGTGTGTGTGTGTGTGTGTGTGTGTGTGTGTGTATGTGTGTGTGTGTGTGTGTGCGCACTCCTGGTAAATCTAGTCTGAGCTGCCTCTCCTGTCCTGTAACCTTGCTTTGTTTCACACATGAGCGGAGGAATGCCCAAACGGATGACAGTGAACCCGCTAACCCTGTCAGTCTGTCTTCGTACCCCCACGCTGAAATCCACCTTCAACAACACAACTCTCCTTTGTTTATTTACCGTTTACGGCGTTATTTGTCCGCAGTAAACGGTGTGTCTGACGTCCTCCATAGCTTGTACAGAAAGGTGGCCACTGGCAGCCGTAACGACGCACCGAGCTGAGCGACCTGCTGGTGTTTAACACACAGGAGCTAGCTAACAGCCAGCTGTCTCTCGTTAGCCCTGTGGCTAACTAGCTAGCGTTAGCTCACCTAGCTGCTCCTTGTGACTTGTGTTTATCTAACACCGTATGCTACGCTGGCTACAAAAGGGGCACGAGCCAAACCGTGTTGTTAATACATCATAATGTAGCTAGTGCTGTTGGCAATGCTGCAATTGTTTTAGTTTTTTGACAGCAGCAGGCACCAAAAACAGGATAATAATGGCATTGTTGTGTTTCTCGCGTGACTTCAGTGACAGTGTTCTGGAAGTGTTTTCCAGAATTCGTAAATCATTTTCTTTCCAGCCTGGAAGCCACCGGTCCAACTCCATTCAGGACTGTGTGTGCCCTGAGCTCAACAACAGTCTCATGTCCAGCCTCCAGCAGGCAGACAGCTCGTTTACAACAGCTGCTGTGAGGGAGGAGGCCTCTGCGCACTGCATTAGGCCAAATGTACTCGATCTTGCAATAACTCTTTGGTATCGGTAGATTTTGGGGCATTTTCGCAACAACAGCAACTTCAACGATACGCATCAGACGGTGCAATCAATCATTTATTCGGATGTCTATCAAACCGTCAGTATGGCCTGTCAGGCCTCTCAGCTAGATTTAAAAATAAATATATATATATATATCCAGCTCTCAAATCAAAACAAGGTGACTCTATGCGAAGTCTTGTTCACAGCTCTGTTATTTTTCGTCAGGCGACACGTCAGGTCAGCCCCCCCCAACACTAGCAGGAGAGCTAGCCCTGTATCTCAGGCTAGGAAAAATCCTCAGAGGCATCGCGAGGCCACTTTGGGCCCCGTTGGCTGTTTACATCAGTGAAACATGCAGAGGATGAGAGGATGCAGGCAGGCTGTGTAACCCTTTTTTGGAAAGCTTATTTGGCACAGACGTAGTGACGGTCCTGCTGTTTGTGTATAGCAGGGAAGGCCTTTTTTTATCAGGCAGATTGCCAGATATAACTCACAGATTATTCGATGCATTATGGATCAGATCCCTGCTGTCGATATGAACAGTGTTTTTGAATACAAGCCTACATTCTGTTTATCAGTGGAATAGATTCTGGATGCTGCTTAATTGATTCGTGTTGAAGGTGTGACAAAAAGAGCTGTGACATAGTTTTTCTTTTTTTTTTTTCATCTAGCCTTCCATTATAATCACTACTATTGAGATCCTGGCATTCTATCTCAAATTACCTGTGCACTTGTCACAGCTGTGGCATTTGCACAGAATGATGAATGGGCCCATGTACGTCTGAAGATAAGACCTGTCATGTCATGTTGGGGTTTCTTATGTAGGTCATTGAGTCTTTATGTCTATGAGAAATGCCCAGGTTAAGTGACGGTGCACAATTGTTCAGGGATGATGTATAAATAGGTCTATTCTGGAGTGTGCAGGATAATTTTTCTCCTGGTAGTTTTAGCTCCTGCCCTGTTCCCTCACCCTTGTGGTTTGAATGCTATTTTGACCAGTGTGCCAATTTTCTCTATTCAAGGCCACACCGTGCCTTCGTAGTCCTGCTGTGCACAGACAGATTCGTTTACCCATTCTCAACAGATAGGTACATAAATAAACATGTTGATTTATAGTGGCTATGAAAACACCAATGAGTGATGTCTTTTTTTTCCATTTACATAAACTGTAACACTCTGGCCCATGAATGATTTCGCTGCTTTATTCTGATGTAGAGATGATTTCATTGTTTTTTTATTTATAGGCCTTAAGGATCGATGAATAGAAAGACAGATATAGTTGCTTGACAGGTAGAGTTAAATACCTATATGGATCAAAACATGCTGTTTATACCTGATGTGCTGTAGCATATTCTATAGTGTTGTCTGTGCTCCTTGTGAGTATGAATGAATATATAGCTGATTAAAAATAGAATGGCTAGCATTCTATGCATATTTTGATCGCCCTCCAAGATGATTAAGATGTTTAAGGACTTTATATAAAGGAACATTTAAAAAAAAAAAAAAAACGTGAATAAAAATATAAATAGATTTTCTTTGAACTTATGTTAGAGAAACCGGCATGGCACAGGCACTTCCTGGAGTCTCCACTGGTTGCCTGGAAACCAAGATTCCAGGAAACAAGAGACCACTGGGACTATCTCCAGTCTTTTCAGGGTAAACATGTCAGCCACGCCACCAAGCTAGGTGGCAGCAGCAGCACCAAGGAGAAAAAAACCCAACACACACATGGCTTTTTGACACTGCTGTCTGAGTCGGTGATAGTTGAACTGTTTTTCCACTCACCGCCAACATTCGCTGTGTGACCATGGTAACCAAAGAAAACGCACAGGGAAATTATGTGGGAGCTAATTTTATTAGTTAGAATTGCCTGAATTAAACACACATGCTCAGCAGTGAACATATAAAGCTGCAGAAATGGGCTTCAAGCAACTTTAAAGTTTGATGATCTGGCCCAGACCAATATATAGCTTATGATATTAGCTATCCTTGCTTATCATGTCATGTTGCTCATCATTTAGTCTATTTCAAACTAAAACCCAATCTAAGATCGCCTGGGAACCAGACAAGTCTGGAAGCTCATGCTTAATTTGTTCCGGCAGATGCGAATATTCACCCGAGGCTTTGGACAGATTTACAGCAGCCTGAGATGTGCCGGGCCAATCACAACAGTTCATCAAACATGGGGCATGTTTGAGACAACAACTGAGGCAATTGAGGCAATTTGGCAAAGTTTCATATTTCCCCTCATAATATACCAGCTGATCTCTACTTTTTCCTGACCTGTTTTGCGTCATGTCCAGCCCCAATGTGCTGTAATTGACTGGTTCTGCTGTGCTACGATTGGCCATCTTAACTGGGCAGACCTGGTCACTGATTGCTTAGCGAGACGTCACACGTTTCGTATGCTCTAATTTGTTGTAGCGTTATCCAATTGCAAAACATATTTTGGTCTACGCCGCTGATAAACCCCTTTGGAAATCGAAAGTGAAAAGGGGTTCAAAACTATTTTGCATTTGAGAATAGTTCTGGCAATGTCATGCTAATTCTAATAAGCTATATGATGATTTTAAGAGTTTGGACGGAGCATTAGTAGGAGCAGAGGTAGCCTGTAGCCATGGCAACTGTGTATTCAACATGCATAACATTGTAGCAGTAACCACATGCTGTTGGCGAGGTGTTGATATAAGTGTTGATCGAAGGCTTCGCATTGCCTCTTTCTTACCCTTATCTGTGAAGAATATGTGAAGTACCTAAAGCTGCTCTAATCAGTCTTTTTTTTATTTTTTATATTAACAATCATTTGGATATAATGTTTGTAGTGGTTAGCACTGTGTCCTTACAGCAAAAGGGGACCAGGTTCGGTTCCGGGCTGGCCGGCCCCTCTTTGTGGGATTTGCATGATCTCCCCTTGTCAGCGGTTTTTTTTTTTTTTTTTTTTTTCTTCTTCGGGTTCTCCTCCCAGAGTTCAAAGACATGCTGTGTAAGTTAATTAAAGACTCTAAATTGCCCTGTGATAGCCTGGCAACCTGTCCAGGGTGGACCCAGCCTTTGACCAATGTAGGCTGGGATCGGCTCCAGCCCCACTGTCACCCTGAATAGGATAAGCAGTTACAGATAATGTTTAACTTCTTATAGACCCACTGTATCCTACCTAACCAGAACCAAATGAATGACGAACAAAGTTAGCAACTAGCTGGTAAACTGGATAGGAGCATTTAGCAGCTAACGAGCCAGATATCCATCAGCAATCACTCCAAAACAGATCTCAAGAGAGATACGACCTAAAATGAATGGTAAAGCTGCTCGGCTAGAAGTGTAAATAAGAAATTGTTTCGTAACACATTCGCCGTAACATCTTCTTAGGTCAATGATATGCAATCGTTTCGATTACAACTTGTTGCACTGTCCCCAAGGGGCCAAAAAAATCAATTATGCAGCTTAAGCTTCTGCACTTGTGGCAGCACTTCACTCCAAATCTCTCAGGGATAATTCACCTTTTTATGACGTGACCCATGAGATGCTGACCCTCATCCAACCCGCTCAGAGGCAAAAACGTCCCCAAGTGATGTAGGTCACAGCCTGACAAAGCTTACAGAACTACATCCTCTGAAAAAATCTGACATGCAATTCTAAGGTCAGCAAAGAAGTTTGGGCATCCTCAAATCCTTGGCTGTGCCTTAAAATTCTGTCCTTGAAAAGAAAAAATATCACAAACAGAATGACCAAGCACAATAGAGTCATCTACTGAAAAAGTGCTTGACAAGGTGCCAAGGATGAAGACAAAGCTTTTGGTTCAGTTATACAAGGACCTTATTGCTCATAGGAGCAGCCCCAGTGACCCATAATCCCAGAGCTGTCCCTTAAGGACACCTTGGACTAGTCCAAGTTTAATAAACACCCTGCTATAGTCAAAAAGAAAGGTACTGCAGATACAAAAAGAAACATTCAAGCACTGCTGGAAGTTAGAAATCGTAGCCGTGTGCTCACTGAAGTTATGGTTAGCAGCAGTTTTTTCTAGGTTTTATGTGGCTGCATTGCATTTTTATCAAGTGAATACTGTAGTTGGAGTGAAAGAATGATGGAACAGGGCTGGGACCACTGTATTTAGCTAACGTAACTTATTCAACCATGGGTGTTTCCCAAAGTCTAGGAAGGATCATTAAACGGCTGAATTTCATGGATGCTAAAACACAGAATATCATGTGCATTTCCTTTCCCCCGATGTGTGACAAAGGGAAATTGCCTCATAATCTTTTAGTTATTTCACTTCAGCAGTCTGCCAAAATCTGGCAAGAGATTGCCAATTCAGTTGCTGAATCTTCATGTTAGGCCTACTAGGCCCGATTTTAAAGTTTGTTCAAACTTTCTTGGCGTAGCGACAGACTCTTTCAGTAAAGCAAGCGGTTCTTTTACAGCAAAGTGGTGAATTAAGGGTTTATTTCGACCAAACCAGAGTTGGTGATTGTTGTAAGTAGAAAGGCTAGGCAAACTAAAAAACATTCGGTGAGTCATATTTTGTTTCTGTTCAGTATGAATGAAGTTTGTTTTACTTCAGCAAGGTAAAATAACTGTTTTTCAATGGAGTCTGGTAGGTTTGAGGAGAGCATAATGGCTGTTTCTTTTCATGTCTAGCCTGGGAATTAAGGGTTTATTTTGACCAAACCAGAGCTGGTGATTGTCGTAACAGTGAGAAATGATAGCCAAGGCAGTTTTGATGAATTCTTTTTTGTTTCTATTGAGTTTGCATGAAGTGTGTTTTACAATCGATGAGGGACAGTTGCTGTGGAAATTAATTTCAGTTTTTAAAGGGCCCACACATTCACACAGGTGTGTTTGGTGATCCTGGCTGATTCCGTCCTTGTGTTCAGGATAAAGTTTGGCAGATTTTAGATGGGAATCCTGTGAGGTATCTAAACTTCACGTACTTTTACGGAGCTCCATCCATGGCTCCGCCTGTACACATATCGCAGTACCCTTCGCACAAAACCCTGATCCCTGATGCTCCCAGTCAGGAGGCCACCACCTTGAAATGTACCACCGTCGGTGCGTGATAAGCACTGTGGGTAAAAACGCTTTATGCAGTTAATTTTCAGTTTATTAAAGGCTGGGTTGGTAACCTTGAGAAACAAGCTAGAGTTTGTGGATTTAAAATAAGTATCCAACCCCAAAACCCAGCACAGTTGACAACTCTTTTACAATATAAGTAGCTTGCAACAAAATTGCTAAATCTAGCAAGAAAGTCGGCAAGTCTGTAACACTGAAAGCTCCTCTCTCCAGGCCTCCCACAAAAGCCACTCCCACAAAATTCTCATAATGAATGTAAAGTAAGTTTTTGTTGGTATTTTTTGTGTGGCATACCTACTGTGTTTCGGGACAAACAATTCTTAATATCTTGCTCCGTAAGTGCCGACTATATCAGTGTACACACTAGCCTTGTAGCCAGACCTGAATATTAACTTTGTCTTCAGATCTTTTATTCTGAAAAACAAAAGTCTGAAATAATTCTTGATTGGTTTTTTGATACCTAACATTTAACCTAACCAATCGACCAATTTATCTAACAATCTAGCACAGGGCTTTGTCATCTTTTGTGAACTTTGACCAGAGTTTGGTTGCTTCTGGTTTCATTTGAATGGCAAAGATTGTCTTTGTCGGGTCAAATGAGTGTTTAGTACATTCTGCTTGTAGACAACGTATATGTGTCCTCTAATTCCTCCATGATTGCTCTCCTCTTCACTGGTGGACACATACGGTAGTGTTGTTCACTCTTGTGCTGCTGATGATGGGAAGAGGCAGAGGACAATGTGGCGCTGGGGCCTTTTGTTGTACTTGCTGTTATTGAGCTGATAGATTTTGCACTTTCCCCCCTGCTTGTGATCGAGCCTAAAACCCGGGGATGGGATTACTGGTGTCCTAGTAAGCAATTACGGCCTCACTGTGCTGCGGGGGTGAGAACGGGACATTAACCTTCGATCCTTGACCTCTGGTGGAGACGTTCGTTGTCACATAACAGCTGAAAGGCGTGAGCCCGCTTTGTCTTATTTGATTTATTCCAGTTAGATACTTAGCATTTTTTTATATAGGTTTTCATTTGAAGTTGTTGTGTAGCAGTAGCTAATTTTGTTGTAGTTGAATGTTTACGCCTCTTAAACACCCTTAGACAGTTTCTCCTAATCACCTAAATATGTGAACAATCCTAGACGATGTAAACTTTTTTTCGCTTTTGTTTTAAAAAAGGCAACAATTGTCATTTAAGGGTAGGTGTTGTTGAAAGTAGTGGCCATGTCTCCTGCCCATCTATGCAGCAGTAGGGAGACCTGCTGCTGACTCATTTTCACAAGGAGCAGCTAAAAATAGACGCCACGAATGTTGTTGCAACCGTCGGACCAGACAACACACACACACACACACACACACACACACACACACACACACACACACACACACACACACACACACACACACACACACTTACACTTACACTTACACTTGCCGGTCACATGGATGACATTAGGTTCAAGCATATGTATATACTCTATGTATTAATAATGTTCTTCAAAATTCTAATGCACTGCAATTAAATATGATGACAGTTTTAAGGTACGATTGCATGATATTGATCTCCTGTACTTGGTGTGATGTGTGTCAATGTTACATAAAATTCAAAAAAGTTAAGTGTGTCGTGGTTAAATATAGACCACAACACTACATGCTCTGTTTCAGTCAACTAGCATATTTGATCATAACTGTATGTCCTGACTTGCCGGCTTGTGCATTTGTAGCTGGAAGTTCCACCACACGCACACGCGCACACACACACGCACACACACACACACACGCACACACCAGCCTCAAGGTGTCTCCTGACAGCCAGCTGCTTCGTTTAAGGTTACAGCCTATCTACATTTCATACGCACGCGTATACACACACACACACACACACACACACACACACACACACACACACACACACACACACACACACACACACACACACACACACATATATGCACGGAGCTCACAATGACTTTATCAGAAGGTGGAGGTGGAGTCAGCCACTGGTGTGATTTGCATGTAACAGAAAGAGATACACATTTACTGTAGAGCCTAGATGGCAGTTACACAATGCGCTGCTGAACACGGTAGACCGTCTCTCTCATGACCCGGGGGATTGCATAAGCAGCCATCTGAATATAGAATGACAGACAGTAATGACTGTTTGTGTATGAATCTAATTGGTCCAGAGACAACACATGACCCGGCTGTTCACATCTTTACCACTGTTTGTCTGTAAAGTCAGTTATCTGTTCTCATGCAAAATAAATCAATGTTTTTTATAATGTGATTATAGAAAAATCACTTTAGCAAAAGTCTGGGGTATTAGGAGTCCTATCTGAGCTTATTCTGTGCATGACTCATCACTAGATGTCATTGCAGGTCCCAGTGCGTCAAGTAAAATTGTTAGATGTGACTGTGTCTGATATGTGGATTGATATGACGTCCTAGAAAATGAAGTATGACAAAGAGGAGCTTAATTGTGAAATAAAAGCTCAGGGATGGAAAAATAAAAGCTATTGAAAGCACAGTGGATCTGATAAGTCACGGGCCTTAACAGAATATTGTCACACGGCTGACAAATAACCGCTATACTTTGGCTTGTACGGTTGGCTGTGTTTTCTTTAATCCTAACTGTACCGCTAAACCACATTTACCAACTCTAGAACACGCTCGGATGAGCACATCAGTGGAAAACAAAGGGAAATACCAGTCTTGTGTCATAGCATTTGTTTATAGTCCATTTAAGTTCACGGCACATTAGAGTTTTGAAATGTTAAAAAGATGCATGTAATGTCCATGTAATTAAAGGAATAAGGATGTAGTTTAATTTTTAGAAAAAGAGCAGATATTCCAGCATTTTTCCAATTTTCCACTGCAACATGTGAAGGAGAGTTTGACCGTGTAAAGCTGCAGTTATATTTGTTGGAAACAACAATTTTTAACATGCTAAACACTCAGTTGAAAGAAGTTTACATCATATCATGAGAGAACAAAGGCACTTTTTTGAGTGCACAGGATTGTTTTTACACGCTGTCGGATTTCCCTCCACTGGTTTTGGAATTAAACTCAGACAACAACCAAACATGTCTGGGGAAACTGTTTTGGCTGCTACAAAATCACCAATCATACACAGTTTCAATGTTATTCTAAAGCTCCATTATGCAAGTCAAAGAAAATTGTTAACGGCAGGTTAATGTCACTTTGTCAACTATTAGTTTTGTTCTTTCCAGATGACCTTAAAGCCACCACAAACCTTGACAAAACATTTCCTTTTTACATAAAAATATGTGACCATGTTGTTTATGTACATCTTGTTACTCTCCTCTTGCAGGCCATGGTAAGAACCACAAGGACGCAGCCTCAGTGCGAGCCACACACCCAATCCCTGCTGCCTGCGGGATCTACTACTTTGAGGTCAAGATTGTCAGCAAAGGTCGAGACGGGTAAGCAGATACAACTCTGTTCAAGGCTGATAGAGTGGTGCAGGGATGACGTATTTATGTAGGCCAACCCGGATGTGAGCATCGCACTGGTTCCCTCGACACAAAGCCGATGGGATTTTTCATTTGGTTTTTGGATTATTGCAGAAAATAAGTGAATGCAATCTGCAGAAGTAAAAAGCCAATGTTGGGCTATAAACGAACTACAAGTCACCATCACAAGCAAAAAGTGGAGTAACATTCGACGTGATCGTGTTTTGTAATCTCATTAAGCCACTTGTTAGCATTGAGCTCTTTTTTCAGGTACGGGTATTTACTGACGTATTTTATATTGTAGAACACTTTTAACAATTTAAATCTCTTAAGCATGTGTTAACCAAATACCTTATTTCAGGGATCTAACCAAAAACCCATTTAAAAAAATAAAATAAGACAATAATTGAGACAAGGGAACCGGAGGTGCAAAAGTAATTTCTTGGTTTAAGGACTCATTGTCGCAGCACTCTATTGCATGTGTCCTTCGTGGTATGTTAACTTTTTCCAGGTCAATATTGCACTAATTTTCCCCGTTGCCCGAACAAAATAAAAATAGCTCATAAATTCAAATTGATGGGATCAACAATAACTTCAGTATACCAAGCAATTTGTTTTTATTGTCTGAAGTCCCAGTTTCATGTTTTGTCCATCTCTACACTGCATTGGCTGCTTTCTGGGCCTATTATTAACAGGAGCCAATCTCATGAGATGTGCTGCGTCAACGTTCCTATTGTTTGATATATACATAAGTGCCATGCAGGAGTTACTCGGCCAATATGTTTCTTAATATACGTGAATGAACACATAAGGAAGTTATAGCTAGTAGAAACAAAAGATAAGTCAATATAAAAAAAGTGAACTTCATTAGCAAATCCCTGAAAGTGTTTTGAGATGAATGTTATCATAGCCCACTAGCTTTCCAACATAAGGTTTGATATAAATGTTGTCATAGCATGCTAACATACTAAAAGTTTGCTAAAAGAAAAAATGTTAACATGCTAAACATTAGCAAGTTAAGCTAACAAGCCAAGTAATATTACAGCACTTTATCTAGGAAGTCTATTATAGCACATTGTGGAACTGCACCAGTACATTTAATTCATTTTATGTGTTCAGCTAGGCCTGTCTGTATTCCTGTGGTTGTATTTTCCTCCATAATGTGTCATACATCACTTGATTAGAGTTTACTTTCTTTGTTTTCTGTGGTTGTTTTGGTAAGGTCATCCTGGGGTCACTGTGATGACTCGTGAATTGGTGAACTTGCTCCACCAGCCTCTCCCTCATCTTGAGTCTGCATAAAAAAACAACAATCTTGATACGACTGTTACAAGTTCATTGCCAAATACTCCCTCACAACCTCTATCAGAGCAGTTTCATGTCTTGTTGCCAAAATCTGCATCAGCTGTCCTGTTCTATAAACAGTTTAGTGCCACGACAGAGAGAGTTGCACCAACAGTGGCAGACGTTGAAACTCATCTGCTTTGTCAGCGAAAATAGGGACGTTTCAACCCAAAAGCGGTTGAGCAACATGCCCTGGCACGTCAGATTCGAGGGACAAAACATGACCGTCCAGGAATTATCCAAATGTGACACTTGGCCCCAGTTATTTCCAGAGATAGGAATTATAAATGCACATCAAAGAACACCATCCAGCAGAGAAGCAAAATTAGAGTTTTAATTGTGTTTTAGTGGTTCAGAGTGTTTCATTTTACTTTTATTCCGCAGCCACTAGTACAACAAAAACGTGCTTGTTCACATCTGGTTTCACAGATTGATCATGCCATTGCTTGTACTCATATGTTGACCGGAGTACACTCACTGCTAACTTAATGTTTACCCCATGATTAAACCAATCCAGGCATTGTTTGCTCCAAGATAGCAGCAACAATAGGTGACATCATGCTCTGCTCCTGAAGTAACTGCATTATATGAAAACTGAATTCAAATTCAATTGTACAGAGACCCACATTACTGCCCCCTTAGCTTGAGCATCTGCTGGGCTTGTTGTGGTTGCTGATCTGTACCAGCGACTGCAATGATTTTTCTTGGCTTTCAAAACTCACTTCTTGACTTGTACTCCTCCTCCTGGGAACCGAAACTCTCCTCCCCAGTAATAGTCCCAGGTTGCATAATATACTGTTAACACTCCCCAGTTCTAGTTGAGCAGCTCAGTGCTAACAGAACAAACCAGTGGTGTAAAAGACAACTTGCATGCGTTGCCGTGCAGTAACAATTGTTACTGCCGTACCGGCTTGACAGCAGGTCAAATCTTTGACCAATAAACAAATTGGCACAAAATGTAGTAAAACAATGTTCATTGTCCGCAGAGGATGAACCATTCTTTAGTTATTCCAAGACTTTTCCCCTAGTGCCACCATAAGAAATATTCTTTTTTTGTGAAATGCCTGAATAATTGTTGGATGGATTGCAATAAAATGCAGTGAAGACATGTATGTCCCCCTCAGGAAATATTGTAATAACTGTGGTGATCTCTTTACTTTTCATTTAGGGCCATCATTGGGCCAAGATAGAAAATGTTCAATTGATGTTAGCGTTTAGCTCAAAGTAACGCCTCTCAGGCTGATAGCATGGCAGAGGACTCTGTGTCTTGTTTTATAATGGCAGACCTAATAATGAAATCCCCCCTGGATAATCAGTTGCTGGAGTGTTCTGAATTATTCATGTCACTCTGTGTCACGGTTCTTGTCGTACCCTTAGTTCAACTTATTTGACTACTTCCTTAAAAACATCTTCCAGTTGACTGATGTGTCACCGGTGTCTTTTCCTCCTCTAACATCCTAGATGTCACTGAGGATAAAGCAGGAAACTTGTGAATAAGGCCATCCATCCGGCTTGAACAAGAAAAAAAGTCATTTCTGGGATTTGAGTGATGACATCGGCATGTGCCAAAGCGAGCTGAGACTGTGCCAGACGCATTCAACTGACAATATTGATGCATCGTTCAATCGGGCAGAAAGGGCTTTTTTTTCTCACTCTGCTTTCATAAGCTTGCTTACACGGAAAGGATGCAGCAGTTGGCGCTTATCCTCGTGTGATGGACTTATGATGTCACTGCTGGCCCCTAAGCTTTCAACGCTCGCTGTCACTTTTGATGTGACGACTCTCCCTTTGAGGAAGCTCACTCTGCCATAACTAGTTCGCACGTTTTGGATATGAAAGGAGATCATAGACAGTGTGTTCAAAGTTACCTCTGCCTGATGCTTATCTGAGTATAATTCACAGTTAACCCAACCTAAGTGTTGATACCTTGGGGTGGTTGCAGATATGGTTTTATGCTGGTGCGTGCTGTGTAAAATCTACTAAAGTTTACATTTTTCTTCTCTTGTGTGCAGGTACATGGGGATCGGCCTTTCTGCCCAGGGGGTGAACATGAACAGACTGCCTGGTGAGTAACATGTGCATGATGTCACCATAACATGAGCAGAATGTGTATTTGTCTGCTAGATCAATGCTGACATTACTTTAAGGATGTTACAGTGGGAAAGTTGGGTTGATGTCAATATTAATGGATGAAAGGATGGTGGAACATCAGGTCAGAGTCTATGGCTGGAGCAATATGCGAGATGGGGCGAATTAACCATTCCCAAGGTTACTCAACATGAACAGAGTGTATAGCGTGTACTTAATCACGGCAATGTCCAGTGATAACACTGGCTCTCTGGGCCAGTGCCAGCTTTTCAAACACTTAGCGGTCGGATCGGACCACTGCGTTGGCAAGCCGGGAAGAAAAACATCCAGCAGCTCTCTCTTCTTTTGTTCGGATTCGGTTACATACAGGACAGTCTCTGGAGGGGATGGCCAAAACCATGACCCTGAACTTTCCAAATGACTTATTGGTCCACCTTTCCAGCCCTATACGACCCTATTGGATCAGATTACAATCAAGCATTGACAGTGCTGTGTGGTTGGTTTACTTTAGCATTTACATCACTGAATAGGGATGTCTTCTTCAACAATGTAAACACTGAAAGAGGGTTGATTATTAGCACAGTCATTGTTTTCATTCAGGCCGTGGATATTTTTGGTGTGGCAGTAGTGGGTAGAGATATTGTGGACGGATGATATTTCCATGTGTGAAGGCAAGAAACAAATGTGGATGAAAGGAATGAGGAAAGTGACAAGAAACAGATTTTGCGGATAAGTGAAAGTAGCCGGAGAAGTGCCAACATTTATGAGATTTGGGGATGAAAGCAGGAGGAGACGAGGACGTGTGGCGTTGCTATAGTAATTGGATGTGGCTTGTGGATTCCATCTGACAGCTGCAGAAAGAACATGTTAGGACATGTCACCGAGCAGTCATGTGGATCAGTGACAGATGATGTTGACTTGGGCTTGCAGTCTGACCTCAGACTACTCTGACTTATGACAAACACTGCTTCTCACTTTGGAATGATAGATTGCTCAAACTGTATTTAACATAGAAAATTGTTTTGGTCCTAAAACACCAAATTATATCATATTTATGTGAACTTGTTTCTCACATATCTAAGGGTGTCATCACAATGCAATCTTTGTCAAAAATAACCTGTTAGTGAAGTTTGTTTGCTTGTTTGAATTATGAATTAAATAGTGCGTTTAAGTAATTCCACAATTGATCTCATGTGAACAACCATTAAACCAACCGGATTATTAACAACAGAATTAAGTTAGATTAACAGTTAGCCCAAAACTAGTTCATTATTAAAGCATTAAAGGCTGAGCTATCCTGACCTTTAGTCCCTAGTATGGGTTAAAGGTGCGCTATTGAGTTTTCTTGTAAACAACCCAAAGTCATGGTTACATTCAGTGTTATTCAGCAAAATGCATTGTGGGTATCCTTCAGGTCTGACAAACCTGTTAAATGCATTTCCTTTGTCATAAATCATTTGCAAAGTGAATTTCTGTAATGTTTCAAACCATGCGTTGTTTACACTCATGTTTGCTAGCTAGCTTAACTGCTACATTTGTTGGTGAGTTACAGCCACCGACTGTCCATCGACGTAAAAGCATGTAATTGGCGACAGAAATGTGTATTGGGATGCACATCTGCTCAGACGTAGGAGACAACTCTGCGGCAATTAAAGTTCCAAAGATGTGGATAGGAAATATGGGCCTGAATACATTAAATTTGGATTCATAATGGCAGGCAGTGATGGGTGAGCGTAAATGGAATATTTTGTTTGGTCACTGACAGAAGCACACCACATAATTACAGCCCAGTTTATATTTTCTCCTTTTTTTGGTAAGGTGGTCCCCAGAATTGTTTAACAATCAGAAGTGGGACTTAAGTAAAAAAAGGTTGAGAACCCCTGAGCTGAACACAACCGAAACACAAATATAAAACCGTTGCTCCATAGCGCCACTAGTGGTCATAAAGTCAACAGTGTACCTTTAAGCCCCAAAATACTGGTTCTATCATCCTACAATTCTCGTAATGCAAGCCAATTTGATTTTCATTGGACCCTCCATGCTTGGTTACTCTCATATCTTTCAAACTAAAATTGCTCGGTAGGTTTTATTTTTTTAAAGAATTGAGCTCTTTACAAAACATTACCACCAAGTATGAAATAACACCAGAAAAACAAATTCTTAGATAAAGATAGAATAAATTACACTCAATTACATTGAAATACATTTACAGAGCCGCTCTCACTACAAACTCATCAGATACAGAGCTTGGTCGGTGGCCCTTGGCATCTGATACCAAGACACCCTGTATGAGACGCACCTGGCTTTCAACTAACTTTAATGTTAACTCATTCACGTCATCATTAGACAGTCAGAACAACTGATGCAGTATAAAGAGCGAGAAAGTCTGCTTTTACAGCAAACACAGACTTTCACCTAGGTGACCACATTTCGTGTTCTTGTTTTTAAAACAAGTCAAGGTTGACTTATTTTACCATAGTTTTGTCACTTAACATATGTGCTTAATTAAAGTTGCGTATATGTAAGTTATTTAACAAACTGACATATTTTACAGAACAAACAAACATTTAACCCAAACCACGACCCTTTTCCTAAGTCTAATATGGTACTTTTGTTGCCGAGTTGGGAGAGAGAGAATGTTTGAGCAGCTTTGATCATTTGTTTGTTTTCTTAATATCACATGCCAAGCACATCAGTCATCCTATAAATACGGCCCTTTTCCAGTGACTCTGTTTACATGTGTGAATAAAGTTGGACTTAGGCCACTGACAATGACTCCACTGTTGGTATCCAGAGAACAAAGATGCTACTATGAAGATTTAAAAATAAAAACAACACAGTCTGACTACAGTCAAACAAACCTTTGTCTTCTTACACATAAACATTTATTTTGTCTGTAAGCTATTTGCCACAAAATGATATCGCAGACCGTCACATGGTTGTGTCATTTATTGCTGTGAGATGAAAATGGATTTGAAAAAACACACACTCGTACTGTGACATCAGTGAATGGTCCAGCGATCTCTGATGACACAGGAAGAAGAGTAATAGTCATGTATAGCAGCCTGGAGCCTGAATAGAGCGTCTCTCAACCAATCAGACCACTCCTCTGCTCTGACCAATGGGGCTTCCACACCAGGCTGGGGCCTATTTGACCCTGCTCCTATTGACTAGTCAAGATCTGGAATGCTGCTGCGGCCAGTTCCGCAGACTCTGGATTCACACACACGCACACAAACAGAGATCAGTCATCCTCCTATCTTCCTCATTCGTGTCGAAAGTCACACAAAGGGTGGAATACCGCGGAACAGCGTGGAGGGACACACTCTCCAAACCTGCTCACCTCGTGGTTATGAAAATATGTCTAGTTGCTAGGTTTCCACTACAGATGGTCCGTAGCCGTGGTAGACAGATTACTGTTGATTGCCTTAACTCTGACTGACTCGGTGCGCTTGTGTGCCAGTGTGTGTTTGTGCCCGAACTCTGTGGATCTCTCTCTCTCTCTGTGTGTGTGTGTGTGTGTCTGTGTGTGTCTGTGTGTGTCTATGTGTGTGTGTGTCCTGGACTGACTGATTGCGTCTCTGAGCTTATACTTGTTTGTGAATGTTCCGACTCGACTGCGTGTGTGTGTTTGCATTTGTGCACTCTATAATGTCCATGTCCACATATTTGCTGCTGAAACTAATGCGTTCATCATTTGTGTTTATGTATATATATGTATATATATATGTGTGTGTGTGTGTCCCCTTAATAGAACAACGTTCTCCACTGCTGACCTCTGTGTCTGATCCTGCTGTGGAGGCCTGCCCATTTCATTAGCATGTTGGAGCAGTGAGCCTGGCTTTAGAGGCAATATCCGTGTCAGCAGATTAATCTAATACCTCACCACACACACACACACACACACACACACACACAACACACACACACACACACACAAGCAGAAGTACATACACAGAATGCATGGAGAGAGGGCACAGTACGTGCTCAAGTTCAAAAGAAACACGGCACGATGATACGGACACAGGAACAGATTCACACATTTAGGCTCAGGTTAATACTCTATCACACGCTCACAGATGCACATATACAAGTACACATCTAATATCTCGGCTCGCCCACGACCTACTTTCACTAACGCCGCTTTGCTGTTTTGGCAATGCAGGGCGAGCTGTGATTGAGGAGAGACAGTGATGGAGCAGCAGCGAGCTGAAACTGAACTCTGTCGGGGCCCGGGCCCCCCTCTCAGATCAGTTCAGGAAAGGAAGTCCAGCAGAAATAGTCGTCTGGTGTAAAATATAAGGCATGACATGACGGTCATCCAAACTACTGGAAGTGAATCTCTGATTTTAATTAGTTGTTCCTTCTCCCTGTGGGGGATCCGTGCTGTAATACTTGGAGTCCTGCCTTGTTGTCAGCTCTTTGTAGATCCAGTCTTTGTGTTTTTCTGGACATTAGACAACTGCTTTAGTTTCTGTTAGAATGGTGTTGCATTCAATGAATGACAGAAAGTCATTTCTGCTCTTGGTTGTATATTAGCATTGAGGGACATACAGGGATCGGTTCTGTCTGGTGACAGTATATCACTCTTTGATGGCCACATGTAACCCTTTAGAGATCGCTTCACAGCCTCTTTAAAATGGTGTGTGTGTGTATATATATATATATATATATATATATATATATATATATATAATATAAAAGGTTTTGAGGTCAGACTACGCTATACTCCATGTTCTTTTAACTACTAGCCCCTCTTCCTCTGTGCTATCTTCTGTGCACAAAGCTTCTTTCTCTTTTTTTTCAGAGGTTATTTGAGGTTTTATCAAGTAAAAAGGATGACATGGTTGAGTGCAACGATATATAATTAGAACCGTGAACGTAGTTATGAGAGCGTCCTTATTTTTAGAGAAACTGGAACCATACAGTGGGTACGGAAAGTATTCAGACCCCTTTAAATTTTTCACTCTTTGTTTCATTGCAGCCATTTGCTAAAATCGAAAAAGTTCATTTTTTTTCGCATTAATGTACACTCAGCAACCCATCTTGACAGAAAAAAACAGAAATGTAGAAATTTTTGCAAATTTATTAAAAAAGAAAAACTGAAATATCACATGGTCATAAGTATTCAGACCCTTTGCTGTGACACTCATATTTAACTCACATGCTGTCCATTTCTTCTGATCCTCCTTGAGATGGTTCTACTCCTTCATTGGAGTCCAGCTGTGTTTAATTAAACTGATTGGACTTGATTAGGAAAGGCACACACCTGTCTATATAAGACCTTACAGCTCACAGTGCATGTCAGAACAAATGAGAATCATGAGGTCGAAGGAACTGCCCAAGGAGCTCAGAGACAGAATTGTGGCAAGGCACAGATCTGGCCAAGGTTACAAAAGAATTTCTGCAGCACTCAAGGTTCCTAAGAGCACAGTGGCCTCCATAATCCTTAAATGGAAGAAGTATGGGATGACCAGAACTCTTCCTAGACCTGGCCGTCCAGCCAAACTGAGCAATCGTGGGAGAAGAGCCTTGGTGAGAGAGGTAAAGAAGAACCCAAAGATCACTGTGGCTGAGCTCCAGAGATGCAGTAGGGAGATGGGAGAAAGTTCCACAAAGTCAACTATCACTGCAGCCCTCCACCAGTCGGGGCTTTATGGCAGAGTGGCCCGACGGAAGCCTCTCCTCAGTGCAAGACATATGAAAGCCCGCATAGAGTTTGCCAAAAAACACATGACTCCAAAACTATGAGAAATAAGATTCTCTGGTCTGATGAGACCAAGATTGAACTTTTTGGCGTTAATTCTAAGCGGTATGTGTGGAGAAAACCAGGCACTGCTCATCACCTGCCCAATACAATCCCAACAGTGAAACATGGTGGTGGCAGCATCATGCTATGGGGGTGTTTTTCAGCTGCAGGGACAGGACGACTGGTTGCAATTGAAGGAAAGATGAATGCGGCCAAGTACAGAGATATCCTGGAAGAAAACCTCCTCCAGAGTGCTCAGGACCTCAGACTGGGCCGAAGGTTCACCTTCCAACAAGACAATGACCCGAAGCACACAGCTAAAATAACAAAGGAGTGGCTTCGGAACAAGTCTGTGACCATTCTTGACTGGCCCAGCCAGAGCCCTGACCTAAACCCAATTGAGCATCTCTGGAGAGACCTGAAAATGGCTGTCCACCAACGTTCACCATCCAACCTGACAGCACTGGAGAGGATCTGCAAGGAAGAATGGCAGAGGATCCCCAAATCCAGGTGTGAGAAACTTGTTGCATCATTCCCAAGAAGACTCATGGCTGTACTAGCTCAAAAGGGTGCTTCTACTCAATACTGAGCAAAGGGTCTGAATACTTATGACCATGTGATATTTCAGGTTGTTTTTTTTTATAAATTTGCAAAAAGTTCTACATTTCTGGTTTTTTCTGTCAAGATGGGTTGCTGAGTGTACATTAATGAGAAAAAAAATGAACTTTTTCGATTTTAGCAAATGGCTGCAATGAAACAAAGGGTGAAAAATTTAAAGGGGTCTGAATACTTTCCGTACCCACTGTATTTTTCAGATTGCAGGGATTTATTATGCAATGCTTTAGAGGGCTTGATGGTGTCCCATTGTGGAATCCTTTAGTAACATTTAATGTTATACTTTAGATATATGGCAACACTTTAATTCCGTAACAACTTTTTAGCAAGTTTCCATGAAAAAGCTATGTATTGTAATTGTATGTAACCAAGTACATATTTCTGCTTTATTCATTTATAATTGGAAACCTTATTTAAAAAAATATATATATAGAATTGTATGCTTGTCTGTAGACGTATTAAACATTATTGCGTGTTTGGTTGCGATGCTGATTGTAAGTCTCTCTTGGTGGTCTCCAACCTGTGGGTTTAACCGGAGGGGTCACACGATCGCTAAAGGAATAGTGTGACATTTTTGGAAATATTTGGAAAAATACCTACTTGATAATTAGGTGAGAATACCACTCTCAGGTCTGTACAGTAAACATGTAGCTTGGGTCTAGCTAAGCTTAGCTTAAAGACTGAAAACAAAGGGAAACAGCTAGCCTGGCTCTCTCTTAAGCACATAATATGAACCTTTAAGGCTCATTTATGACTATGTCATATCTTGTTTGTTGAGATATTTCTTTGACAAAACAATTTACTTATTTCTCTTCCTGACATTGGTAGTTTTTTAGATTTTTTTCCCCTTGTAAAATACTGAATACTTTACCTATTTAGGCCTGCAAATTTTTTTTCAAATATATTAATAGCTGAAGGAAAATTTGCTCTATTACTCAGGCAAAAACCTTTGAGTCACAAAAACCTACTGTTTACTTTTTTTCAAGGAATTACATGCCAAAAAACGTTTCCAACCACTGCTTTAGGTTACACTAGCAACTGGTGTTAACTGACAGGAATTTTTTTTTTTAAATGTTATTTTTCATGGAAGACATTTTGACATGTCACAGTGGGAAAAGCTCAGGTCTAAATAATAAAATGAATGATGGCTAAATTCCATTTAGCTGCTTCAGTTTCAGGGTCCTGCTATTGTGCGTGCTCTTTCCGTTGTTGATGTTATTAGATGGAGCTATTGTTAGACACACCTGTGCTTTTCCTACTAGGACAAGTCAAAATGTCTGCTGTGAAAAAGAGACCTTTCCTCGCAGTCCTGTTTACCAAAATTTACCAAATTACACATTTCTTTCCAGATAAGCTCCTTGGAAAATTTGAGGGAAATTACAAACATGTAAAATAAATTTCCATGAAATAAGTATACTGAGTGCCAGTTTTAATTCTACAGCGGCAGCAAGCTAACAGTCTGGTTGAATAAATACCGCACATTTACATACACAGGCAAGGTCAAGAAGTAAGGGAGTTTAATGAGCAAGTCTTGACACCCGTGTTGTCCTGTTGTCCTGGTTCATCCTCCTGAGCTGCTGCTCCTCTTGGCAGTGACTCACCAGTTTCTTTGCATAAACCAGATCCTCCTGCTGGTCATCCACAGAACTGCAGCGCATGCCACAGAGTCAGAAAGTATGTAAGACGCCCCGCAGGCAGCGGTAGTCAGATTGGAAAATCTGAGCAGCCAAAGTCAATGAGTAACTGCCCCCCCCCCCCCCCCCCCCACCCCTTCAGCAGCAGCAGCAGCAAATACTGTTGGGAGCGACCTCAAGCAAGTCGCTTCACCTCAGACGCTCCACTGGTTTCAGAAGCTGTTTTATATCGAGCAGCACTCACTTGATGTCTGAATAGGGAGCAGACTGATGCTGTAAAACAACATGCATACTCATCAAGCTTTGTTGTTAGTCACAGGGGCTCGGCTAACATTAACATTTTCCTACAAGTGTAAAAAAAAGAAATAACAAAACTAATCCTAATCCCTGTCCTATTTCAGGATGGGACAAGCACTCGTACGGCTACCATGGAGACGACGGCCACTCCTTCTGTTCCTCCGGGACCGGCCAACCGTACGGCCCAACGTTCACCACGGGGGACGTGATCGGCTGCTGCGTTAACCTCATCAACAACACTTGCTTTTACACCAAAAATGGCATCAGTTTAGGTTAGCGAACATGTTACCTTTATGGACATGAATCGATTATAATTATTTCACGCATACACTAATGTTGTTTGTTACTGCTTCATGTATATTTATGTACATTTAACTCCTTTGTCCTTGTGTCCCTCAGGTGTAGCCTTCACAGACCTCCCTGTAAGTATCATTATATCATTATAGTATCAAAATTTCCGCACCATTTTCATGATAAACCAACTAAACTCCACAAACACTTTCTTTTCTTATTGAACTGTTTTCATTGACGTATCTGAGTTTTGAAGATGTAGAAGCTTTGAAAGCCATGAAAATACTCAAATATACAGCATTACAAAGTTTTCTGCACCGAACCCATGTGATCCTTATCATACCATAACTGTAACTGTAGTGATAAAGCTAATATACAGCTGGATATTGTACATGCAGGTCGATGTCTAATTGCAGCTTGTCTTGGCAGTTGGTTTCGGAAACAAACCTTTTCTTGTCCAGTGGCCGCAGGAACTGGAACATTCCCCTGGAAAAAAAATGTTCAACCTCAAACATCTACTTTCACGGTTTTCCCAGCCAAATCATTTTTTAAGAATAGAATAAGAGCTCAAAATCACAGTTGGCTGCTGGCCACAGTTGCTACAAGACAAAAAGGAGTTACCGACCACTGTCAAACATAACCAGCGTTCGAATGGGTGTTGGTGTTGTTTTCATGTCCTGTTAGTGGTTTTTGTCCAGTTGAATCCTGTAATCTGATTATAGCCGAGTAAAAGGACAGTTTACAGCATTGCTAGCCAGCCTGTTTACCCACTGACAGTTTCTCATTACATTAACTTAACAAGCTGTGAACTGAGGAATTCTATAATCAAAAATGTTAAGAACTTGTGAGGCTTGGGCACAAAGTTCTTTTTGCATTTCTAGTATCATTTATATACCAGGAAATTTTCAAAATATCTGTCATGAAAAAAGGGGACAGTGGACTATTGGCACTGTTAAGTGTCCCAGTTCGATCTGCTAATAAACTAATAACTATGACGCAATTTTCTCAAGATCATGCAAAGAAATGCTCAAAAACAACCTGAATCATATTTTATCTTTAACATCTAACAGCCCAACTTGTACCCGACTGTGGGGCTGCAAACTCCGGGAGAAATCGTAGACGCTAACTTTGGCCAGCAGCCGTTTGTCTTCGACATCGAGGACTACATGAGCGAATGGCGGGCCAAGATCCACGGCATGATCGCCCGCTTCCCCATAGGAGAGAGGCTGGGGGAGTGGCAGGCTGTCCTGCAGAAGTAAGATTCAGTGCTACATCTCTGTGAACACACACACACACACACACACACACACACACACACACACACACACACACACACACACACACACACCTGTCACTATGAGAACACGCTGTTTTGAGTGCTGCTACAGAAATATAGTTATGACTGAAAGCTATAAAGATGACGGCATGTAGCAGCTGTGCTATAAAGTGCCATTGCTGTCCAAAAAAACATAAAAAAGACATCATTGTTGAACTGGGTGACATATTCCTTTATTACCATGTCATTTATTTTGATGCAATCCCACACACAGCGTCCTGCTGATGTAAATACTCACTAGATCATCAAAATGTAGATTAGTCCACCGCTTAAAATAGTCCCCAACAAATACACTATTTACTAATGTGTGGGTAAGGTTTTCTAGAAACTACAGTGCTCAACTGTTTAGGGACATTTTCAAGCATTTTTTAGTTATGAAACCATATATTTGTGAGCTTTTTTTAAAAAGATTTATGCTGTCAGTAGGAACCAGTGGGCTTTGGGCCGAGAGCCACAGACCGTATCGGGGAGTCAGAGAGCATTAACACACTGTTAGTGGTCGTCCTATGGTTGGATCTGTTGACAACATGAAGATAGAACATCACCTGACTTATCCTTATTAAGAAATTCAACCTGTAAACTATTTTTAATGTGCTGTCTCCAGTATGGTGTCTAGCTACCTGGTGCATCATGGGTACTGTGCCACCGCAACAGCTTTCGCCAGAGCCACAGAGACCATGATACAAGAGGACCAGACATCTATAAAGAACAGACAGAGTGAGTGAACAAACCAACCACACGCATATTATTTTACATTTTTTACATAACAGCACCAAAGAATGTTCTGGGCTTGGTGTTGTTGAGTCATTTAAGGTGTAGCTGCCTGTTTTTACAACAGAAAACTTACAGAAAACCTTTCTTACTGTCAAATAATACATTTGCACTATCCATATCAGATTTTACATATGGACAATATTTTTAAGTATCCCATCATTTTCAAACAAAGGAATAAGATACTATGGGTATTGTTTGTCCTCTGATCAAATGTTTGCTGTGTAAGCGTGGTTCCTCTTGTTTCTTTGGTCTAATAGGAATACAGAAGCTGGTGCTGGCAGGACGGGTGGGCGAAGCCATAGAGGCTACTCAGCAGCTTTACCCCGGCCTGTTAGAACACAACCCCAACCTACTATTCATGTTGAAGTAAGTCGGAGTGTTTTAAGGATTAAGATCGAAAGCAGGACAGGAGATGCTGTATTAACAAAGTAAAGCATTGATTGTTTCCATTCACTAATGCAGCTGTGGATGGGAAATTTGCTGGACAAGAAACAGGCGGTACCTCTGGGATAACACGAGCGTGCCTTGCTTTCTAGGTGTCGTCAGTTTGTGGAGATGGTGAACGGCACAGACAGCGAGGTTCGCTGCTTGACCATTCGCTCCCCCAAGTCCCAGGACAGTTACCCAGGCTCCCCCAGCCTCAGCCCCCGCCACGGAGCCAGCAACACACACCTGCACGCCGGAGGTACACATGTTCATCTCTTCTAAACCCCTGACAGCCACCCAAAAAACATTTTTTTCCAGTCACTTTAAGAAATTACATTAAATGCGCCTGTGTTTTCCTGTTACCCCACCACACAGGAGCCGACAGCCCGACCTGCAGTAATGGAGTGACCCCCCCCAACAAGTCAAAGAGCCACGGCGGCACTGGCGCCAGCGGCATCAAATACCCCAGCGTGTCCTCCTCCGCTTCCTCTTCCACCTCCTCCTCCCCGTCCTCCGTCAACTACTCCGAGTCCAACTCCTCCGACTCCACTAAGAGCCAGCCACACAGCACCCAGGAAACCAGGTAGGCGAGGACTGTCGGCTACATTTAGAGCAGATACACCCAGAACTGCTGCTCCTGCCATTGTCTCTACGGCCGATACACAACAGGTGTAGTGTGTGAAGTATTTGGTAATGGCATCGGATGCAGCACATACCGGCAATGTATGGTTACAAATATATCGAGATTTAGGAATTAATGCCTGAAGTTAGGGCGGCTGTGGCGTAGTGGAGACTAAGGTAGTTCTCCAATCAGAGGGTCGGTGGTTCGATACCCGGCTTCGGCAGTCGATGTGTCCTTGGGCAAGACACTTAACCCCAAGTTGCTCCCGAAGGCTTGCCATCGGTGTGGACTGGATGTTGCATGAATGTTAGTTAGAGTCTGATGGTGGCACCTTGCATGGTAGCCTGTCATCAGTGTGTGAATGGGTGAATGATATGTAATATACTACTGATTGTAAGTCGCTTTGGATAAAAGCGTCTGCTAAATGACTGTAATGTAATGTAAAGTTATGCTCAGTATTCTCACAATTGATCTTTAACGGTGCCACATGGGGTAGTTTATCATCAATAAATTATTACCACAGCAATTTTAAGACATTAATATGTAATCAGTGCAGGCAAATTAAAACATTGGCACAGAAAAAAAACATTGGCAGCCTCTATGATACTGCACTCGATTCACTTTGTGTGCCACTGGATTATTTATAGAAGTAAATCGTCTATTTTGATCTTCTGCGTTGAGTGAGTGCGTATTATTTTCTAAAGGCCCCGAAAACCTATTTATCTCAATCAACTTCTAACTACGAGTGGTTTGGTCCCACATGGACTGTTATTATCTGCCAAAGGTTTTTAGTTGATTCTAATGAGAGATTCTGGTCTGTGCTGGTTTTTCTCCGCTCTTCTGTCTGGTTTGAAATGGGCGGGTCTCAGTTTGTAAAAAGGTGACGTCACATCTTTCCTGTGAGCCTATTGAGATTAAGCAACATCTGAGTCAGATCCTGGTGACTGTAGTGGGGGTTTATTTGCTGAAGTTGCCAGATAAAAAAAAAAGCAGATTAGAGTTTTTGATAGGGCTGCTAGATTATGGCTCAAATCATAATCATGATTATTTAGTCAGTATTGTATCACCTCTGCTCAGAATTGTCTTGAGTCATGTTGAGGTTGCCAGCTGTTGCCTTATCTGTAAAGTTTAAATGAACTGATGAGGCAACTGGGCCTTTTTCATGAGCCGTCATTCTTAAGTTTAACGCTCCTGTGTGCCATCCTTTGTTTGTGTGTGTGTGGGTGTGGGTGTGTAGTGACAGTGAGATGGAGATTGAAGCAGAGCACTATACCAACGGTGTCACCGAGGGCTCCTCGGCGCGAATCATGAATGGCACATACAAACACGAAGAGATCCTTCAGCCTGATGACAACAGCATTGGCAATGGGGTCACAGGTACACACACACACACACACACACACACACACACACACACACACACACACACACACACACACACACAGACAGATCTACACTATGCATGTAGCATATTAGCCACATCAAGAAGGATTCATGATCCATGATGTTTCCTCCTTTTGTTTCACTTTTTCTCTCCTTCATTTGATTCATCTTTATGTTCTTTGTTGTATACCTCGCCTCCTGTTTTGTTTTTTTCCCCTATCCCTCTATTTGTCATCTTTAACTGTGTGTGTGTGTGTGTGTGTGTGTGTGTGTGTGTGTGTGTGTGTGTGTGTGTGTGTGTGTGTGTGTGTGTGTGTGTGTGTGTGTGTGTGTGTGTGTGTGTGTGTGTGTGTGTGTGTGTGTGTGTGTGTGTGTGTGTGTGTGTGTGTGTGTGTGTGTGTGTGTGTGTGTGTGTGTGTGTGTGTGTGTGTGTGTGTGTGTGTGTGTGTGTGTGTGTGTGTGTGTGTGTGTGTCCAGCAGATGAGGGTTGTACTAATGGCAGACAGCTTTGTGGAGGGAACCAGGCAGCCACAGAGAGGATGATCCAGTTTGGACGGGAGCTGCAGTCGCTCAATGAACAGTTGTGCCGCGAATATGGCAAGAACGCCACGCACAAGAAGATGTTACAGGTACACATGCACAAACTACACGTGCACACAGTTTTTATTTCAACAAACAGCTGCGCTACAAAAGGTTAAAGTGACGCCAGAACTGGGCTGCGTAGATTGTTTTTTTTTTTTTTTTTTTCAGTTGGGACCAGTTTAAATTCTTGCATTCTGTTGCGAAGAAGAAGGCTCAAATTACTTTTTTACTGCAGGCTGTGTCCACAGAAAGCAATAGAGTATCTGGAAAAACACTATAAACTGCATCAGAACGATAAAAGTTCTGTAGTTTTCTGTCTTACAGACCGTTTTATAGTAAAATAAATGCATTGTAGCAAAACTTCTATCACAACAAAATTCCCCCAAGAATTACATTTATTTTTGAATTACCTGCTATTTTACAGTGTTCAACTGTTGCATTATGTAATGTTTAACCACCAGGGGGCACTAAGAGACAGTAATGTAGCCCTATGTCATGGCTTGAGTAACATTCCTTCTCGCCAGATTATGTTCACCTCCCATTTAATAACACCAGTTCTCTGCCAAGTGCTGGGCCGAAAGCATACCATCTAGGTTATATATGGTCCATAAGTGAGCACTAATAACTATTGTGATGGTGTCAGTATGGGTGTCAAGTTGCCTGACTGAGGCTAAAGTTATAAAGTTTGTATCCTCAAAATTTAAACCAAAGATCACATCACATTTATAATTACCAGAAATACAAAAATTAATGAATTCATAAATACATAGATAAATAATTAAATAGAAAGATATATTTATAAAATAAATAAAAAATAAAGTCATAGGTGAATCGATAAATCAATTGATGAATGGATGAATAGAAATTGATAAAAAAAATATATAGATAAATAAATATTAAAATAATTAAATAAAGTACACTCAGAGCCAAACGAGCCTAACCTGGAAAGATTCAGAATGTATTCACATTGGCCGTATCTGTTTGTCGGTCTGTCTGTCCTTTCTGTATGTGTAGGATGCATTCAGCCTGCTGGCGTACTCAGACCCTTGGAACTGCCCCGTGGGCCAGCAGTTAGAACCCACCCAGAGAGAATCACTCTGCTCTGCACTCAACAGCGCCATACTGGGTAAGGACGCAGACGCATACAGTGTGTCGCATTGATACACTTAAATTCAAACTACTACTGCAGTTTTGTTTTTACTGTAACACCATTTGAGTCTCTCAGATCACACATTGTGACTTACGTGTTGTACCATTGGCTAACTGTGTTTTCCAGAGTCCCAAAATCTGCCCAAGCAGCCTCCGCTGATGTTAGCGCTTGGCCAGGCAACAGAGTGTGTTCAGCTCATGGCCCGGGTCCGGTCCGGTTCCTGCTCCTTCGCCAGAGTAGACAACTTTTTGCACTAGCCCAGGTCAAGGTGAGTAAGTTTATGTAATGAAAGGCATTAACACCAACGTCACGGACAATACTTGTGTCCGACTCAAATCTTTTTATCTCACAGTTGAATCACAACTTTAAATCGGTGCTTATGAATTCCATCATATTTCAGCTGAGATCTTTCTCTAAGTTGTGCTCGTTTCAGACTGCGTGTCATGCTAACTTTGCTTAACCCACCCCTGCTGTCGAGATTTAGAAAAGTGGTGCGAGCCTCCTAAGACTTTCCCAGTTAGACCGAAGTTTTACATTAATTCTCATAGTCCAACTGAAAGTAAACACAGAAATTAGCCCCCTGGATTAGCTATTAGCTATTTATTTTTAGGGCAACTTGCCAGCTAACCAATCTAGCTTCATCAGCTGTAATAACCAACACTTCTTACTTATTACTCCTTATGATTTTACTTAAACATGGGTGACATAGGCCACAATTGTGAGAATACGATCCAGGTTTTAAAAGAATACCAGATTGTCCTGTTGATTGTCCTGTTGACGTATGACATTTGGCATCCAGTATTGAAATACCGTATGGCTGAAGAGTGAAACCACCTCAGTCTCTGTCCATTATTTTCCTACAGTGAATAACATGCATGATAAAATGAAAAACATTTGGATAACATGTTATACACTGGTCATACATTATATGAAGTGAAATAAACTACAATTACTTACTTATCAAAATACCGAAACACCACATCTGTGCTGTGCAGGAATATGAATGCAAGCTGTTTTAATCATGCTACACTCAATTATCACCTTGCTTAGATGATTACCTGTCTCTCCACAGGTTAATGTTAAGTAGCACTGAGAGAAGACATGTCCAGCAGGTAGTTGTCATGGCGACTGAGGAAAGAGCATGCGTGTGATTGGTGTGTTTGGCTGTCCGTCAGACCGAGCCAGCGGCACAGACAGAGGAGCGGAGGAGAGCGGCAGAGAAGAAAGCTTCCTTTTTAATTTAGTATTATCAAATAAAGAAATGTGTGACACTATTTAAAGATAATTAATTATTATTATTATTATTATTATGTTTATCTAGCCATTTTTATAGTTCTTTTTTTTTTGTCAGTTTGTTGTGCTCATCCTGGACAAAACAAATTGTGAATCCCCTTTTTATTTTTTCTTCTGTTTTTTTAATGGGTGGATTTTGATTCCCTGCAATCAGTATTTTACTCACGTTGTTGTTGTTCACCATATCACGGACCACAATACCCTCATCTGGTTACCACGGTGACCCCCACGACTGTAGGTCAACTTTACAAACCCTGAGGCATACTTAACTTGTCTTTGATAAGATGCAGAAGACAGAAAGACTCCTTTATCCTCCAAATATACTTGGAAGTGCATTCATGTCATGAAATAAATTCAACCGGGGCGAGCAAACAAGTGCTCAGAATGGAAAAACACCATTGATCATGTGGAGCAGATCATTAGCTCCGGTCAAGGCTGATTCCGACAATATTAAACACTGCTGCTGATCTAAAATATAAAACGGACATAGGCAAAAACTGGGTCCCTAAATTTTTCCAGAAAGTTGGAATTAAAATGCATCTCTCTGTGTGTCACAGTAATGGAATGTGTAAAGGAATAAAATGCTTTGTGCTAACAGATTAGACAGATATCTTCAACACTCAGCAACTCACACCCACAATCTAGATTGATAAATAGCACTACAGGTAAGCAAGAAATGAATGTGTATTTCTGGTTTGGTAGTGAACTGTACCTTTGAATTGGCAAATAAGAGGTGCTGGAACCTTTTACTGTAATGATCCCAACATCGACCAATCAGTGAAGTCCTTGCAGGTGGCCAAGCTCAGCACCTGTATCCAAGGCAGACTAACGAGCACAGTGTGTGAACGGCTAAAAGTTGAGTCACCTATGACGATTTCATGACTACAGTCAGTTTGCTCCCAGCCTGACCTGCTCTGTGCAAGTGATGTCCCAATTAGAAATTCAAACAGACAGATGAAATAATTTGCCGAACGAGAAGGTTTTTAATTTTAAGGGTGATAATTGTGATTGTGATAATTCATGTCACACTTTCTTTCATTTTGGGCGTTTGATGCCAAACCCCTGAAAGGTTGTTAAAACCAGTTGTGTGTGTTGGAAGAAGGTGATGTTTTTTTCCAGTCTATCCCTTACTATTCTCTAACACCCATAAACTTGACTTGACTATGTCAAGTTTGTCCCAATTCATAAGTTTGAAGTGCCTCTTATTATGTACAAAAAAAAATGATGGAAAAAAACATCTTTCTATTGATCAGGTTCGCTGCTGGCCACCTTGAGATTTAACCACATTGCTCCTGATTTGGAGTCAGATCAATGGTAGAAAAACATCTAATTATCACTTCTAGGCCTCCGACTGTATGACATTACAGCTATAGCCTCCTTTGTCAACCAAGGCTTGCTGTCAGCCACTTCGTATGGAGCCCCAAATTATTTGATCATAAGTGAATAAATAAGACATTATGAAATAAATATCATATGAATGTATGGAGTCAAAAACATAATTGAAGCAATACATTGTGAAATAAATACATTTCAAAATGCCCATTTTCAAAAATCTGTTCTCACCAGTGCCCACTCTGCTACCAAAATTATTCCAGCTAGCCCTATTGGCTAGCTTAGAATTTACCAGCTAGTAGCTAACCAACTAGCTAGTTTGTAATTTTGAATCAACCAGCTAGTTGCTGCTGCTCATAAACACACTGCACAGTAACCAAGCTTTCTTTTTTATTTAGCTTAACAAGGCTACATATGCTACCTACCTAGCCAGCTAACTAGCTAGGTTGGCTTGTGGGCTTGGATTTTATTACGCAGCACCAAAGCTGAGAGCTAGTGTTAGCGGCTAACATTAGCTGGTTAATTCAGAGCTACTTAGGCACTGGAAATGTTCTGCTGAGAAAGACGCATAACTCTGTGAAGTGCAAAAACATTAAAGCAGCCTTTGCTAGCTTGCTACAGTTGGGCAAAGTTGGGTTTTGATAATTCATTGAATTGTTTCAGAGTTCATTGGCTCTCTTATATCTGTTCATTCGATTATTTATTTCATAATATCTTGTTTGTTTATTTAATATTTGAGTTTAATATTAAATGATTGATTTTGTCATTCTATCAACATGATCAGCTTTCTGTCCCTGTATCTAATCAGATGATTATTCATTGCAAAAAGACAAATTGGACTCGACTTCACCCTATTTCCAAGCCAATATTTGGATTTTGAGAACAACAACTTGTTTCGTTCCATCCCTTAGCTTTCTGTGAAACATTGTAACTCTTTTGTTTTTACACCAGACTTATTTTCTACCAAATAGCACTGACTTAATGTTGTCTGTCTAGTGGCAAAGTGTCACTTTTCGGATGCTTTGTTGTGACCTGGCAAATGTCTGGTGGATCCACCCTGAAGTGTATATTTCCATTTATAAGAGAATGTTTGTCTGATGTAGAGAAATTCTGGAATAATATGTGGGATTTACTACAGGGTATGTGGTCACACTTTTCACCAAGCTGTTTTTTTTATACAGACCTTCTGCTATAATAGGAACTATTCTATAATAACCACACAAACAGCACTCACTCAACGTCATCTGCTTCTACAGCTGTAAAGGACTTCTGTTACACACACACTTGTACGTGGAAGAACAACCTCTGTTGCATACCTGTAGGGAACAAGTCTCCCAGCTGTCCTTTGTGTTTGAGCCTGGGCTGCGTCTCAGCACTGTTACCACGCACCCTTCCTCTTATCCCTGCATAGACATAGCCACTGATGTGATCAGTGATTGTTTTAAGGAAAGAAGGGATGTGAGCAGTTTTGGAAATTGGCCCCCGGGGCCTCTTGAAGCCACATGGACTTCTTCTGGAGAAGCTGGAGAAATGGATTTAGGCATCGCGGATGAGCTGTGCACAATTGACTTCTATCATGATTTTAATTTCGTATTTTGACTTTTGAGTTTTAGCAACAAAAAAAATGTAAAAAAAAATTGTGAAATGAGTTACCCTCTACTTAGCATGACTTTTAAAACGATATAAAAAAAAAAGTAAAAATGATAATTGAAAAAAAAAATACCTATGTACTGGAAACATGTTAAAAAAGAAATATTGTATTCTGTTTAATTTTGACAGAATTATTTTTATTAAAATACATCCATAAGCATACAATTGATTTACTGTTTTTATTTGGTGTGTTTTTCCCTCCCAATGTCCAAAGATGTGCAAAACAAGAAGGATTGCTGAATGTAAACTGTCTGCCCAAGATATATTATATTATAAATCTCCCAATACCGCCCTTGTGCAGATGTGCAATCAAGTATCAACGGCTCAAATTTAAAAGTTTTATTGGTAATATTTGTGACTAGAGGCTGATGAATGAATATATCCTTAATAAACAAGGATGTTGCAAACAGGGCATACAATCTTACACAAGTAGAAGTGTGACTTAATTGGAAAAAAAGACTTGTTTCAAGTGAACTACACTGGATATTATTGTTTTCAGTAAAGTCTAGCACTATCTGCTCATGTGACCAATCCTATGCTGTCTTCATTCATCATCACCAAGCTAATTGTTAAGCTTAATGTGTTTTATTTATTATCCGTCAATTAACCACAATGAATAGCCACAATATATATAGTTTTTATGACACATAATGGAACATTTTCCAAAGTAAAGTAAATGTATCAATCGACATGCAGACTAAAGTGGTTTGAATCATATTCTACGCCTATAGGATATAGGATAGCAATAAGACTTGGATAATTTGCATCCTAATGTGTTACAAATGAGCATAATACAATGTGTACTGTATTTTCAAACAGTATACCTGTTGTAGTGCATCAAAACAGCAGACATCTTGTTTTTTGATTCCACCAAAGGCACTGTGTTCAGCGCAGCTTGTTTTTTGTATCATGCATCGTATGTCATCTATTATTGCTTATGTGTGGTGTGTTTCTGTGATATAGCAGTTGGACAGCAGAGGGCAGAAGGAGGTTGGGGAATACATGACCAACATGGCATCCTCAGATGAGAATTAACTATTTTTTTCCCTTTTACTATGTACATGTTACACATTTTTAGATAAAGAATATACATACAATAAACTGAGGTCCTCTTTAGAATAGCTTCTCCTGATCACTGCGTTTTCTGAATTTACACATTTTCACTAGCTGTGCCTCATATCCCTCAAATAGAATTACATTTTGATCAAGTGGAAATATTGCACATTAATGTTAGACTTGATTTGTAGTGAAATTCTCAGTTTTATAAAAGCACTAATCTGAAAAGTGGAATGTATATTTTTGAGGTATGAAGGGAAGGAATTCTTAGTTTTCTTAGTCTGTAAGTGAAAAATAAAGTTTTGTTATCAATCTTTGGGTGAAGATGAATAGAATACTTTAACAACTTTGCCCAAAGCTGAGATGTGCTGCTTATTTGAAAAATGTCTTCAGGGAAACATGGAGCTTGCAGAAGTTGAAGGCAAATAAAGAAGCCCAGTTAAGAATCTGCAGAATGTGAGGTTAGGGAAAATAAAGCTATAAAAGTTAACCAAACTTCTAGGGATAGATAGAGATTGTGTCACCTCACTGCACAAAGTGATTCAAAGTGATTCAATTCAGTATGAGAGTGTGAAAATGTACATTAATGTGACAATACAGCTGATAACGTCGTCCCGACCAACTGCGTCGTCGCTGAAGCATAACACTCACCCTCCAGCTCCCCTCTCGATGAACTCTGTTAGCTCTCTGTAAGCACTTTTTTCGAAGTTTGCACTGTTAGGCTGTCAGAGCCGTTAGCTGCTAGCTGTCGCCTAAACAGTCACCATGTTAAGAGCTGTTGAGAGGCAATAGATAAGTTCCCAATCTCATATAAAAGACCCTTCAAGAGCCAAAGCCCAAACCACAATCTCTCCCGAAAGCTAACCAGGTTATTTTTGTGCCTAAGCCAAAGCAAACCCTGACCATAGCGTGGTCACGTCATAAAATTGATAATATTTCAAGAGTGATTGGTAACCATTTTGAAAGGAACAGACAAACAGTGGTGTCCTACGGATATGGGCATCCGATCTGGGCTCCATCGGATCCAACTAAAATCTGTTGTCTGTCAAGTATGTGATGTAATTGTTGTACAGCAGGAGGCACAGAGCTGTAGTAAAAAAAAAAACTATATAAAAAATGTATTTTTCTATCCTAACCACATGGTGATGAGTTTCTTGTGATTGTATGAGACAGAGTGGATTTTTACCAGAAGGCTGTTGAATGTTCTGTGTAAATCTTTAAATCCAAAACTATATCTACAGTTTAAACCTCATGGCTAATCTTTTTATTGACTCCTAATTCTAAAAATGCCTTTTTTGTAAATAATAAATAAAAATGGCAACCCCGTCGAACAGTATTTCAGTTTTAAATACAATTTGCTCTGAAATAAAAAGCTGTTACTCAGAGCAGAACTGCTGCTGCTCTCCAAATAAACTGTTGCTTATTTGTCTTGGCTGTCCATCCTGAAACGGAGGTGTTTTTCCAGCTTTGACAACTTAATCCATGTTTATTATAACACATGCCAGCAGTCTGCCTGTTCTGAAGCTGGAGAGATCTTCAAATATTTTACTGAGCTTTAATACCAAACTGAGCTTTCGTTTTCAAAGAGAAAACAATTAGTTTGTCATTTTCAAACATCTGATGAAAAACAAAAATCTGTATTGTCTGTACGTCCCTCATATGCAATATAGGCGATGCCATTTACAACGCTCCTTTCTTTAGGAGTAAAATCAATGAGACTCACATTAAAATAGATACAATAAGTGTTATTCATCAACATCAATCTGCAAGAAATCAATACAGTAATTGAATGTGTTTTTCACTGGACCTTAGGCTGTTTGTGGTCAAGGCCGGTTAACAAGGAGAGGAGTGGGTGCATGTGCTCGACGGTGTACAGGGCTGTGTGTCCTTGTAACCCTTATAAATAGACGGGAGTAGAAACATGTAAACAAATGCAATTAGCTGTGGTTCTTTCACTCTCTTCCACCATAATGACCTGCAGCCAAACCGAACAATGTGAATAACATTTGGCTGCAGTTTGGATTTTGAGAATAACATGGAAATTAGTATAAAATATTGCAGCCTACAAGTCATCTAATGAAGACTTGGAACGAGCTGAAACATGATATATATGATCGGGATATGACTTTTTTCATCCTTCAAGCTACTTAAAAGTGCACTTTGTAATGCTCAACCAAATTCAACCAAAGTGGACGTAGTCGTCATGACGTCACCCATTGATTTGTGGAATGCGGTTTTGAAGACTTGAGATCGGCGTTTCAACCGTTACCATCTTGGATTTTGGCTGTCGCCACCAGTAAGGAGAGGTTACCATTTTTGGAGTGTGAAGGAGTGACATAGAGAAGGCGTATACAGCTCTGGTAGCGATAGCGACCTGTCAATCACATGGTAGCCCGCCCTGAAGCATACCCTGCTTTATGGTGTATTTTACTCTTAAAGGGACCATCATTTAAGAAATGAGCATCCTACTGTATTAAATAACACTTGAAACTAGCGATTGGGACCATAAACTCATGTTTACAATGTTTACCTAAGGTAGTAAATCAAGTGAGAAGTAGAGTCATTATCTCATAGACTTAAAATGGCACTTCTTTATACAACATTGATTAGAATTTATATTATATTATTAATTATATTATTAAAGTAGTCAATACTTTATACCAGGCATATATATGTATTTTATTACATATTTGTATAATAATAGCATTGAATTGGAATGAAGTTAGTTCAATGAAAAAAGAAAATAGCTTCTATGTAGTTAAACTACTTTTGCCATGTTGCTGTTGCTTAGCTTGCTACATTCTCTTTCTCTCATTTAATGTAGGGTTACCAGTAGCACAGCCCACAAGTAGCTTCCCTAACACTGTACCACTAACTGGAGGCTGTACGATATGTGTACATTTTATAGTTTCTTTATGGGATTAAATCCAAAATTGCATGCTCATTTCAGTAGATATGCAACGTGTCTGACACCGTAATCGCTTTACATTCTGTTGATAATGTAAGCTAATTCTTTTGATGTTTTAAACTAGAATTCTGTCCAGATCCACAACCAGATACACATTGCACCTTTAAGGGGGAATTAAAAGGCTCAAAACTGGATGTGGAGAGGTTAAAAAACAAGCTAGAAATCAGTGATTATAAGGCCCCGAACCATTTTGACTGTGCAGCCACACACACACACACACACACACACACACACACACACACACACACACACACACACACACACACACACATACACACACACACTCCACACACACCAGCACTACAACTCCCAGTCGAGTGACACAGAAATACAGGCCAGTCGTCCAGAGGTCGGTGGTTCAAACGCTCGCTTGAAAATTTCACTGCCAGCGTTGTTAAACACCCCCTTTTCTTGTTCGGACGGAGAGCCGAGCCTGTAATTATGCTCGAAGTAAGAGTGGTGGGCCGCCTCTCTGTCAGCGTTGTGGCCAATGAGTCTCCTACATCATGTATTACGCCCTCGAGGCCCGTAGACATCCTCGCAGCGCTGAGAGACCTCTGGCCTCCGGAATCGGGATTGAAACGTTCAGCATGGTTGCTATGGTACACGTTAGTCACCGTGGCAACGTGCTACAGAGTTCTCAGAGGGGGGGGGGGTGTAAATAACGCAACACCCACTCTTATTGCCCAATCGCTCTGATGCATATTCATAGTCACATGCGAGTCATTAGGGACATGTTTTATTAGTCTACCCACCCATCTACCCATCCATCTATCCATCCATCTATCCATCTATCCATCCTTCATTTCATCCCTCTATCCTTTTTGGCTTGACTAAATAGTAATTACTCTGAGGCCAGCTGAAGGATGCAGCACCCGCCTGCTCTCAGCTAGATTGTAATGGGTTCATAAGCGCTGCTGATTGAATTGATTGCCACAGTTGGAGTCTGGCTGACATGTACAATGGGGTGGAATATGCAGAGCGCAGAACATTAATCAGCTCACATGAACCGGTTACAGGCTCTCAGTTTATTTCAGGTACAGTTGAAAATGTATACAGTTACAAGTCAAATGCAAGAAATGATAGCAAAGAAAGAGACCATATTCCTTTTTTTTTTTCTCCATTATGTCGGGCGGATGTGTTGCGGTGTTGCCTCGCAATTCTGTCGTATCCACATCCGCACAAGAAACTGTTCAGCTTTATATTTCCTTTTTTATTATTTATAAAAGTGCAGTTTTACAAATATATTGTCTTTACACAATAACATACCGTGTATATATATAAGACGTGTTCAGAAGCTACAGTATAGTGGTAAATGGTTCACAGTACTTACCTTTACAAGAACATGAAGTCCAAATAGAAAAAAGGAGAAGCTTATTTGAGGGTCACACCTGCAGGGCCTTTTGGTCAAGTACTTTTGGGGTCAAGGGTCAAGATTAAAGGAGAAATGTGGGTTGCACAATAAAAATAAAAAACTCTCTGTATCTTTAAAGTCATTAAGAAATTCATCATATCAAACCCATTTATTTTTACATCTTTGGCTGGTATTTAATCTGGTATAGCCATTAAATGTATTTGGGTTCAGTCCATTTGTGAACATATATAGTTTCCAGGAGCGAGTGGCGATCCATGGGAGGTCAAAAACAAATACAAAGAGGAGCAGGACCGAAGTGCGGGCGTGACTCGCTGAGGTAGACTGGGACTTGTTGTCAAGAACGTGAACGTACAACAACAAAATCACTAGTCTTCCACAGCGCGTCGCACCGTTCCAAGTCAAAAGTGCTGCCTGATAGAAAAAAAAAAGGATTTATCTGCTCTTTGCTGCGGGAATCAACAGGAAGGCCAGGAGCTGAATCTGCCTGTGAAAAAAAGATGCATTATTGAATGAATAAATGAATGATTGAACATTTTATTTTCGCGTCTGGTCATTTGCATGTCCCATCCCTCATGGAATTATTCAAACACATCAATAAGCAACCAACCAAACACAACGGCACGATAACGCGCCATCATCTAACAACCCAATACACAACTGTCAACCGAACATATACTTTATAAACTTAAAACAAAATCTACGTCCATGAGTGCAGAACACTGTTTGTATGATCTAGTTCATAAACCAATAGTCAATCCATATAAAACAGTCTGAGGAACATATTGTGTGTATAATATAAATGTGTCAAATGAAATGTAATAACATATATATAACACATATGTAAAGTGCGGACGCAACAAATGCTTACTTAAGGCGAATCACATTATAACACATTATGCAAGCAATGTCCCCACACTGTATAATGACCAACCTAAATGTGTCTGTGAGTCACTTTGTGATTCATGAGCGTATTCGTTCATCACGCATGATAAACGTGGTAAACATCCAGGGACATTAAGGCACTTTGGGTTCCGCATGTGTTGGTGCAAACAGGAAACAACATACAGCCTGGGCGCTGGTAATAATGCACAAATAACACTATCACACACACACATAAATGTCTCACTGTGGCTATTTCAATGTGGACGCAGCTCTGCTATAAGCTGGGCTAGAGTGTGGAGAGAGATCATAGACACACACACACACACACACACACACACACACACACACACACACACACACACACACACACACACACACACACACACACACACACACACAGAGCTGAGCAGGAAGTTGTGATAGAGTGGCTGCTTTAATAACAGAAGAGTAAAAGGACATAGGCATAATCTCCTGGTATTGGGTCTCTAAAGCACTGCCAATAAAGTTGGATCTCTGCAGGATAAGGAAGAGGATAGTAGAGGAGAGGAAAGGGAAAAGGGTAAGGTAAGGAAAGGAAAGAAGAGTTGAGGAAATGGAGGAAAGGAAAAAGCAAAGGAATGGAAAGGGAAAAAAAGAAACAGGAAAGGAAGGAAGGAAGGAAGGGATAAAGGAAAGGAAAAAGGGAAGAAAAATAAATAAAAGAACATAAGGAAGAAAGAGGGGAAAAAGCAGAGTCGAGGGAAAGACAAGATAAAGGTAAGGAAATAAGAGGAGAGGAAAGGAAATAAAAGGGAAAACACGGAGAAAGGAAAGGAGACAAGTGTGAATTAAAGGAAAGAAGACATCATGAGAAGAAAAGGTGAAGGTGAGGAAAGGACAAAGAGAGTAACGCAAATTGCAAATGAGTATGAATAAAGCAGCGGGGTGACTGTTTTCATGTTCAGCAGTTGTCTGTTATTCAAGTCAAACATCACAACACTTATTTGCAGTCGCCGGGTGTGTTGTGAATGACAAATATCCTGTAAATGAATGATAATGGCTTGTTTAGCTGTAGCCTGCCTACAGCGCCTCTGCTTCATCCTATTTCCTGATAATATCGCTGGCCTCAGCCTCGCTTGCTGACCCCTCTGCCGTTCTTCTATTTCTATTAATCTTTAATGGCGGGTAAACGGACCGGCGCCACACACTGACCGACGTGGCTTCCCCACCTCATTACTGTCCTTGAGGAGAGAAAAGGGAACAACAAAAATCAGTCGTTTGTCAGAAACGTATCGAGGATGTGGACTTTCTATAATGTTTGTAATGCTTCTCTGTTATCTGTTTTGTCTGCTCCGAGCTGCTTCAAGCCTCCGTGAATTCCTGTTCTTTAATTACGGAACGAGATGGACAAGATGTGGCTTCCCGTCTAATGGCGGCCATCTTCCCCGGGCTGATGGTTTTACCCTAAGGGTGCAAAGCCGAGGCACCGCCGCCGCAGAGAGTTGTTTTTTTTACCTTGTCTGTCAGGGGCAATCTCATGTAGCCTACAGTGTATACACACACACACACACACACACACACACACACACACACACACACACACAAGGCACACACACTGCTTGCTGATCTCAACAAAGGTCTGTGACACGGTGACATTTGGAGGTAGATGAAATGACCGGCAGGGTTGTGGAGTGCGGCGCTCCATGTTTTACTGCTTGGGGACAAGAGCTCTTAAGACCTGAAAAGACACACACACACACACACACACACACACACACACACACACACACACACACACACACACACACACACACACACACACACACACACACACACACACACACACACACACACGTCTCTTTGGGACCTCAATACCTGCTTCAATACCTTTCTATTCATGTCCCTGCTCTCTGGGTGCTCTGCTCCGCGGAGCCTTTCAGGTCCTCGATGGCGTTGAGGCACTACAGGACCCAATCAAATCTCCGTCTAAAGCCCATTAAGAAGCTGGACCCGGGGCTGTCGAGCTGTAAAATGTATAATTTAAAAATCTTATTTTGCTACCGCTAGAAGAAAACTTCATATCTCAAAGAAACACGCTTTTCCCTCCCCCCTGGGAATTAAGTAACACATTCTTATTTTACCCATGACATGGATGATTGATATGAATTCACAGAACATGGGAAAATGGATTTCACTGGTTTGCATATCTAAACAATCTGTAGAGGATTGTGGGAGGTGTAGTATGACAAAAAATGAACAAAACGAACAAAAAACCCAAGCGGTTGTTTCATAAACGTAAAAGCATGTGATCACAGTAAAATCACAGCTTTCCCCAGGAACAATACTGTTTCCTCAACCCCCCCAAAAAAGAAGTGGTAAATGTAAGTCTTTCTTTAATTCTTCTTTGCATTGTGGGGCTCATGGGCTTTCTGAAAGCGACTCTCACTATGGTGTTACAGTAACAGTATTCATCCTACAGTCAACAAATCCCATGAAAACACCACAACCAGCAATGAATTGATCCAATTGCCAAGTTTTGACTGTGTAGCCAAACCCTGATGTGTCTCCTCCCTCTTTGCCATAAAGCTCCATGTCTACAAAAACGACTAAAAACACATCTGTTGCACTGGGTGATATGTTCCTTCAATATGATAAACGTTGGCATTGTAGTTTCTTTTGACTTGGTCCAACGTTCACCATCCTGCTGTAAATGCTCACTAGACCATCAAATGTGTATAAATCCACAGCTAAAAATAATCCCACCCAGAAGACAGTATTTCCTTCTGTTTGAGTAACATTTTCTCAAAACTACAATGCCCAGCTGTTTTAAGAAGTTACTAAGCATTTTTCAAATGTGAAATGACATAGTTGTGATCAGTTTTTAAAAACTTGGTGAGAACAAATGGACTTAACAGTTCGTGCCATACACAGAAGCAAAGTCAGAAAACACAGAATAAAGCACTTTTGGTTTCTTTCCTGAGAACAGAAAAAAACTGTCACAGTTTTCATTAAGTTTCTCCTTTTTGTTATCAAAATACACTGTGTAGCATCCCTGACATTTACTTTTATGAAAATGTCACAGGTTGCTTCTATAAATACACGATAGAGTTGTAATAAAGTCATTTTGGCTTCTACAAATAGGCTATATGAAACTTATTTAATTGTGTACGCCCAAACCTCAATTACTTTATAGAACAAGAACAATGGAGCCATCAATGCAGAAGTGCCGCTAAAAATTGCCACATTTTATGGCAGACATCACAAAATATTGGATATTTCACCCACTTTCTATTTTTGGATAACAGTAAGTTACTGGTTATTACTGACACTGACTTGGGCACATGCTTAAGAAACCTGCGCAGGAAGAACATGCAAAATCCACACAGAAAAGCCCTGCCCAGAACGGGGATCGAACCCTTAACTTTCTGGCTGTGAGGCAAAATACAATAATTAAATAAAAGACCACATCCTGCTTTCTCAGAAGCCCCATCTACCCTCCCTTCCCCAAATACTTTTTGCACTGTCCCTAACTTAATCGCTCTGTTAGCTGCCGCAAATTAAGACATAAACCTTTATCATCTTGCAGAGTTCGTTCAGCCTCCACATTGCACCACGTCGCCTCCGTGGCTTTCTGCCGTTCTGCTGAGTTTCTCTCTTTACAATGCCCTCATCAGAGGCTGCTGTCAGAGCCAACAATGCTCAGAGTGACAGCTGCCTTCGCCGGCCTCGTGCCGCCGCCGAGTTTAAGTTACAGCCGCCATTGATTCTCTATGGGGCGCTGCCTGCCTGGGTTAGCACACACAATGCCAGGGCAACAGTGTGGCTGCATTGTCCGGGTCACAGCGCTGAGCAGGAGAGTGACAGCGTGTATGGCCGGCAATGAGTTCATTAGACCTGCACTGCTCTCCTTTCTTTCTCCCTCTGTTCACCGGTACTCTCTCTCTCTCTCTCTCTCTCTCTCTCTCTCTCTCTCTCTGCCTGGCGAGGTGTGCCCTTCTCGGTACTCATTAAAGTCCAGTATGAACCACTGAGTTACAGGTATTAGCCAAGGAACATTGAAGATCGCCACATAAGGACATGCCGCCTGGTTAAACACACACACACACACACACACACACACACACACACACACACACACACACACACACACACACACACACACACACACACACACACACACACACACAAACACACGCCGAACACACACAGAATGACACATTAGAAATTAGCTCCACGTCCAGTCTGCCTCTAATTCTCACATTAAAAAAGCATATTAAGAAATAATGGGCTCCCCACAGTTCACATAACTTACTGGCCCCTAGTTATCTCCGTCTCTCTGTCTTTCTGGAGGACTTAGGTCACCGCACGTACTCAGACTTGAGCGGGAGAAAAAGAGCTCGGAGGGCGGGAGTTTTTGGACTATTATTCTCCCAGCCCTGGTCCAACAATTATGGGCAGCCTGCTGAATACTTCTATGTCATTAGAGCGGGCTAAATTGTGCTCTTCACTTTGGGATGAAGGTCCTTTCACTCAGAGCCAAAGACAGCAGTGTTCAGGGACAGGCAGGCTTTCATTTCTCTTCTGGTGATGTTCGGTATAAGACCAATGTTCAATTAGCTTGTCAAGGCCAGTTAGTGAAATGTAATTCTTACAGAGGCAATGGTATGGGCGCTTTTAAAAAAAAATCATATTCCATTATATCCGATATGAATAATTGCCCTTTACATATACGGTAAGATAATTAAATCGTTAACCGCTCGCCCATGATGATGATTTCAAACAGGCCGCAATGTTAATGACGTGCAAAAAAAATGAAGAGAGCCTCTCGAGTTCATCTTAATTCACGCTGCCACTTCATACAGACGAGGCTCTTGATGTGGTGGTGATGCACGGGGGCTAAGCATTATTACAAACCAAAAAAATGAAGTCGTACTGTGTGCAGATGACATGACAGAGAGGGATGGACAAAATAACAGGTGTACTGTCTAATGTGATGCAATCCGACTCCAGCGGGTGAAACCCTCGCCGCATAAAGAAAAGCCCTGGCGTCCATAGTAAGAGTACCGCAGTGAATTTTGGTTCAGTATCACTTTATGCTCTACGGGTGTGGGCGTTATTGTGCGTCCGGATCACTCTCCCGCCTTCATTGAATCTCAACTCACATTCCCTCTTGTGAATCAATGTTTTTCATTTTAAAGTGAATTGATGAATAGTTCAAGGACGTCCCTTAGTGCAAAATGCACCGAAATAGCGACACTTTGACCAAAACCTTTAATTTTGTTATCTGAGAGAAATCTGATGACAAGCCTTGGTTGATAACCCAGGTTTCTTATGTCAGAAGTGAAAGGGATGTTTTTTTGTTCGTTTTCACTTGTGCACGTGTTGTGAACAGTTGGCGACTTATTGAGCAACGACACAAAGATTAAACTGAATTTCGGGGTCTAAGCTGAACGGTTAAAAGGACCCGACATTGGCCCCTCCTAATTTTTCTGTGTCTCTGCTCTTCTCTGATAACGCCCAGGAGGGACTCTCGCATTAATACCGTACATTTTGTCCGACTGGCAGAGCCTTGATGCTCGTTTTTTTAACGTTTCATCTGACGGTCGACCGCTGCCTCCTGGGACTCGTAAAAACTCAAATGCCACGAGGGCAAAACGTGACCGGCCACGAGAACACAAGGGGTCGTTACGATGGTTGCTGTAGCAGTAAAAAACGACACGCACGAACCGTCTCTCTGAAATGGATCTGCAATCAAACCAGAGCTTCTCTTTGTCTAAATCTTAATGTCGTATGTTACAGAAAGCAATATGGAAATATAACCTTTGGACTTCAGAGGAGTCCTGAATTTTTGTAAACACACAAATATGCGGCGTACATCCTCTCCTCTTCTGTCCTTTCACTTCCCACTTTTCCCCTTTCCTTCCATCCCTCTCCCTCTTGACTCCTTTCCTTCCCCCCTCCCTTTTATCTGCCCTCTCCTTCCAATCTATTTTCTCTCTTTTTTTCCTCACCCTTTAACAGCTCCCGCACTCTCCCTCCTCTCTCACCTCATCCACAGTTCCGGTCCTCCCACCTTTTTCACTCCACCTGCGCTTATCGATTTTGTGTTAGTCAATTCGGAGCCCTGGTGGGGGGAGGGTTAATGACCACTGAGCGGAAGTGAGCAGAGCCGGACGTGGCTACTTCCTGCACAGTGTGGCGGTCGTTTCATCACCTGGGGTCATTTGTCCAACACCCACCCCCACCTCCACCACCGCCACCTCCATCCCCAGTGGTCTGCTCCACTCCTCCTCCCCCATCTCTTCATCTTTTTTTTCGTTTACCTTTCCTGTCTCTCATTTTCTCTCAACCTCTCGGGGTCTCTCTAAATACCACGCAGGGCTCCAGACAGAGAGATGACGGACCATCAAGGGTCGCCACAGGCTGATCATTAGCCGTGCCCCGTGGTTGACTTCAATTAGCCTGCAGAGACACTGGGCTGCGGTTAGAACGTGCAGTCAGGTGGGCTTTGCGGCTCTCAGACTAACAGTAATTTTATTTCCTTTTTGCCGGAGACGCACACACGGAGCGGCCGTTAATTAGACGGAAAGATTCAAACTTTTAACTTTCATTTTGTCGCCCTTAGATTCTGCAGAGGCTCTGGAGTGGGATGTTGTTCCTGAGCAATTGATAGTAAGATGGTTATAATGACAACTAAATATAGAACTGTGTTAACGTAAGTACCGAGCTGGTTGGTTTATTCAGTTTTTTGGAGAAGCAGTCAGTCACTATTTGCCTTTCCTTGGGATGTTGTGAAGCTGGAAATAATCCTGATTGACTCTTTCTACATATTTTGACTGCTATTATTGAACAAACTGAGTCAGTGAAAATGTCACTGAGCATGGTGGCAGTTGATGAGTAGGAGGAGGAGGAGGAGGAGGGAAAATCTGTGGGGTGGGCAAAATGGCATGATGGGGAAATGGAGACAAGAAATCAAGGGCGAGACAGAAAAATAAAATAAATGAAACAAGGAGAGTGAATGCCAGCTTTAAAAACCCAACAGACAACTCTGGATTATCAACAGCGGTGAATCATTGTCAGAAATGTATGTGTGTATAGAGGGAGGGGGGGGGGGGGGGCAATTATGTGTGACTCCCCCTTCTCTGGCTACATTCTCCTCTCTCTCTCTCTCTCTCTCTCTCTCTCTCTCTATACCCCCTACGGCGGCCCTGATGGGACACAACCTTTCATTTGCTCATTGCGGTAATTGGTGTATGTGAGGGGGAGGTACATGTGTTCGGCTCCCCCTCTGCGTCTGTCAGAGAATTAGAAAATGGAATTCTCTGAAGAGCAGTGTGCGTCTGCCTCCCTCATCCAAGATGACACATTTTCATTATTCGCCCCAGCGACAGCACAGATTTCTCTGTCCTCTGGCCACCAGCATACATTATGATTTGCAATTCTGGAGATAATTTTCTATTACGATTAATTTTCGCAAAAGTACATTTAAGCAAATTGATGTTAAATTAAAAGGTTCTGCAATTAAGTATTTGTGTGTGTGTGTGTGTGTGTGTGTGTGTGTGTGTGTGTGTGTGTGTGTGTGTGTGTGTGTGTGTGTGTGTGTGTGTGTGTGTGTGTGTGTGTTGCTACAGGTCCTTCTCAGCTGGGATGAAAATAATAAATGATACCATCTCTTTACAGCGCTCAAATTGGTTTACAAATTAATTAGCCCTATGGAGTGGGCTAAAAAGGAAATACAAGTATAGTAATGCCACATTTTCCTATTTTAAAGCAAATAGCACGGTGGGCGTATTCATAATCGGTTTTTTTTAAGTTGTATTTTAGGAACCCATAGAATTCTTATTTTTTTCCATTTCCTAATTTGTAATGCAAAACATGCAGTATTGCATCAATGTGAATACCTGCTTTAAAACTCTACTTTCGTGGCTGCATAACGCAATAGGCAGTAAAAAAAACATTATAATATTAATAGAGTACTTGGCTATTATAAAACCTTGGAAATGAGCAGTCATCACAGAAACATTGATGAGAAAAAAAGGGCTGGAAGTTTTAGGACTCTTAGCCAAAAGATGTTACAAATATATAAGATGCAAAATATTAATCGGATTCCTTTTTAGGCTGATTTTCCATCACTGTCGCAGGCCTTCAATAGAGCACATTCAGGTGGGCTTCTGCACTCTAGGTTAGGGAAATCTAAAGGGCAGGAGTCCTGTTTCCTGCATACACTTTCACAAATCACTCTATTTGAGTCCAACTAAGAACATGTTACATGCATTTTGTTTGTTCTCTTCACAGACACAGAGTGAGGGACATTCAGTGGAAATGAGGTCTTAATTGTGAGAAATAATAGCCCTCACAGTGCCACTGCTGTGCTGTCATCATGTAGCCTTGTTTTGCGGTAATTACAAGGGCTCAAGGCTATTTTCATGTTTGAGAAATGCTACAAATCCATGTCAGGATGGATATAAATTCCCCCTGCGCGACTGAAGCGATCAAACACGGAGCACAGAGCGCAGCCGTCTAAAATAATCAGAGGGTTAAAAAAGCATCTGGGAAACAATATCGGGCATATAAATAAATATTTAACCCCTTTGGCAGCCTGTTGAAGAGTGAATCAAGGATTCTGTGATCTTCTGGTCATGGTTAGAGAATCGCTGAGGGGGAGAACAGAGAACACAGCCAGACCACTGACCTCTCACAGAGGGAGCATCCTGTACACGGCGGCCTGAGACCAGGGGCTCGCCGCGGGGAAGAGGGGGAGGCAGCGAGCGACGGCGGGGGCGGTGGGCGGAGAGAGGGGGAGGGAGAGCAGCGGGGAAGGTGAGGTGGAGAGGCGAGGGGGGAGCCCTCGAGAGGCGAGGTCATTGGGTTAGGGGGAAGGAGCGAGGGGCGGAAAGAGCAGAGGGGCGGGGGAGAAGAGGAGGGGGGGGGTCGCCTTGTTGAGGAAGGGGAGAGGTGAGGGAAGTGGTGTAAGAGAGGTGCGAGGTAGAGGAGGGAGAGAGGAATAGGTGCTATGTCGGGATTAAAGCTGAAATGAGCGACATATGGAAAAGGTGAAAAGGAGGCGGAGCGAGGTGGCGAACAAGGAAGGAAGGAAGGAAGGAAAGACAGAAAAAAATAACATTTTCTTCCTAACTTCCCCTAAGACCCCATCATGTACCTGTCACCAGACTACAACCTAATTAAATCCCAACCGGACAGACCAGAATCAGATCAGTTCAGACTGCTTTCTGTAGTACAGCACAGAAATAAACTCACCCATAGCAGGTTTAAAAAGCAGCTTGGTCTGCAGCCCACCTGTCAATATGGATTTATGAGGATACTTTTAGCCTGAACGGCTGACTGAATGAGCGCTTCCTGTCAATATCAATTATCCCATAAATATTATTAGTGGGAGCGCGCGTGCGTGCAAGCAAACTGAGGGAGAGGAATCCGTGAGATGTGTTGAAAATGTCAGGTGGAGCTCTGTGCCTATGTTAATGCCGGGTGGAGAGGAAGTTTAAAAGGTAAATGGGCATTTTTTTAGGGGGGTGGAGGGACGGAGCTTATGTCTGTCCTTAGATATAGTGGAGGAAAGGTGTTTGTGTGTATTTGGGGGGGGGCGTAGCTTTAAGGACAGCGGGATGCCTTGCGAGGTTAAAGCGGGTTGTGGAGGATGGAGTGACAGACAGGAGGGAGAATAGGAGGGCAGGCGCTGCGTGTGGAGGAGGGGAGGGCGGGGGGAGGGAAGGGAGGGAGCCGCGGAGAGCAGCGGGGGAGGTGAGGTGGAAGCAAGGTGGCAGAGTGGAGAGTGCAAGTCGAAAAAAAAAAACTCACAGGTTCACAATTTGATTTCTAGCTCTCTGGCCAGACGTCAAGCATCATTTCATTTCATTCTACACCCTGTTTCTTTTTTTTATCCTCTTCTTGTTGACTACATCTTTTCCCTGACCCTAAACACAAATCTTCTTGGAGGGCAGAAGCGGTAAAGAGCTCCTTGTAGGTCCGTCTGTCCTTCACTGGACCAAAAGCTTGTTGTTATGTAGGAGATCGTTTGAGCATCACTACTAAATTTGAATTTTTAACTTCCTGACAAGAAGTGTATATCCAGTTTAATTTGACTGAATCTCCAGCGTCTCAATTTTAACAATTTAAATTTAAAGTCCTGCACCAATATTTACCTCAAGTCTCAATCATAAAGTAAATAAATTACAGTAACTGTTAAACACTCTAAAAAAAACCACAACTAGTTTCGGACGTCTTACATGAACACAAACTGCCAAAGTTAGAAGAGTTTGGAGCTGAACAGCTCAGCTGGAAAAAAAAAGACAATGTCACCCATTTCCGCGCACCAATCAGGATTGAGCAAAATCTGAATCAGTGGTGACAGGTATGGGGTCGTATGCTTCAGTTTCCAAGATCAAATCTGATTAAATCACAGTTTTTTGTTTTTTTTAAATCACAGTTTTTGAGCGTTAAACTCTTGGTAAATAAAACTTAAGAATGTTTTTTTTCCCTCGAAATCTAACTTAGTTTGTTGCACATTTATTAATGAATATTCAAAATATTCAAAAGGGCTTTGAGTTGTATACTGTATTCTGTAGCTTTAGAGGGAGAGCTCTAAAGTCTGAAATAAAGATGAAGTATTTAGGTAAGGCAGGCCTAATGTAATCCGCTATTGAGTTGCATTCTGGAAATTGAAGAACATTACTTTTTTTGAAGCTTCACTCATATTAGGAAAAAAAATCTCTGCTGCAATGATTTCTTTTTTAAATCTATCTCATGCAAGTCCCCCAACATTACGGAACTTCAGTACTAAATTGCTGAAATGCCCCTTTGATGTTATAGAGAAAATTTTACGTTGTTTTAAACTTTAACCCCTGTTCCATTCTGAACCCTAAACGCAGCGCCAGATCCTAAAGTAGCAACTTGATAGAGTGATGACCCACAAAATGAACTATTTTTCTTATTATTGTTACAAAGAACTTCCTCTTTCAGAAGAACTAAATCACACTGTCTCCCATGAGGACATTTACACACACACACACACACACACACACACACACACACACACACACACACACACACACACACACACCACACATCAGTTCAGACAGGGACATTAAGATAAGGTTTTGCGCTCCTGCTGGTTCTCACCGGCGGCCACAAACACCTGTGCGTTGTGTGCAACAAAGGTTCCTAGCAACAGTCGTCGAGGAGAGACATCGTCAGGATGCACACCTGTTTGATCTGCCGGGACCCTCTGTGATAAGTGGCCCCGGTAACCATGGCGACCAGGATATGGGATGGATCCATGTGGTGCTATTGAATGGCCTTGGATTATAAACACACACACACCAACACACACACATAAATACGGAGACACACAAGGACACACAAACTTAGGAAACACACATCATGCTTGAAGAAGTACACACACACACACACACACACACACACACACACACACACGCACTGGGAGAAATAGCAAACAAAGAACACAAAATCACACAAACCAATTGAAGTCGTGCACATAACGAGGCAGCAGATGATCACCTCAGAGCACGTGCGCTTTCACACCTGCATGCAGACTCGTAACAGAATTCACACATGGAGGAACGTGCAAAAAAAGGGTCTTGCATTCAGGGAGAAAAATAACAACAACACACAAAAAAAAAATGGATTCATACTGGCCGAGTGCAAACCAGAGAAACAAAAAAAAAAGGAGATGACAGATGGCAGACATGCTGACGGTTACTCACGGCGTGCAGGTGGACGAGGAAGCACTTCGCCTCTCGCTGAAGAACTCCACATCGACCTTGGAGTGAAAAGTGTGAATTGTTAACCGCAGTAGTCATTCACACAAAACAATAAATAGGCGTATGAATCTGCTCGCAGCAATACATAATTATCTGCATGTTGCATTTGGTGCCGACTGAAAGGCCTGATAGAAAATGCAGTCAAATGTGAACAATGCTGCATGATGCTCTGCGAGCTTTTCCCTCCGCAGAACATCCCCGTCTGATACACCAGAAAGTGAATAGTTACCAATTAAGACGTGTGAAACTGTAAGAGCTGTTCTGCTCTGTGCTTCTGTGCAGTGTATTCAAATAGATGTCATGCATCTGCACAGATTAACCTGCACTGTTCTGAACAAATGTCGCGTTAAAGATGCGTATGAATGAATTAATACGGTTGTATTGTATTTACAATGCAAGGTAATTAGCACATAAATGTTTTTTGCATTGTTAATCGGCAGATCTTTAATTATATTTCCCCCCTCGCCTTGTTATCCTGAAAGTACCTGCTATCGTGCTGGACAACTCTTTCAAATGAATTGCAATCTAATCTTGTTTATCTGCTTTTTCTCCAGATTAATAATAGAATTGAAAGATTAGAAATAATTCAATGAAATAAATCAATAAAAAGATTATTTTATTTTAAATTAGGAGTCACAGCGTTTAGCGAACGAGAGCCTTCATTCTCACATGCTGCATTTAAAACAAATGCTGCCTGTAGTTTGTACCATAGCAACACACAGACATCACTCATGCGTGATTCAGATCGTGTCTCTGACCTTCCAGTTTTTACAGCATGAACCTTTATTTGCATGAATCCGTATTTCCCTTTATGCCGACAGTCCTTTGTCGGCTCTATTGAAATAAATCCTTTCTTATCATTGTGCGGCGGGGCGAGCCTGACAGCTCAGATGCTACAGTCTGTCAGAGGACAGACAGACAGACAGACAGTCACATCCTTTATTCTATGAGCCAACAGTGATTCACAACCTGCATGTCGGGAGGGCCGAGCGGCTCTGGCTAAACGGCCTTTTTCTGCTCCGTTTAGAACAACTTGTCTTTTCTAAAGCAACATTTTTTCTCAGTATGGGGGGGGAAAACAATGATTGTGACTCAGTGAAAGAGAAAGTAGCGAAGGTTTAGTAGCTTTTGGTTCTCCGTTTTTTTTTAAAGTGTGTCCTTGTGTTCACTTCCGTTTCCTCTCAAACTACTTATAATTAGGATATCCAACCATCTGTCAGTCAAGGATGTGTTTAATTTATTCACCTTTCAAATGAGATTATTGAATACATTTCTAGTCAGATTGTTGTAAAGAAAAGATTAAAACTGAAAAAGAAATCACCTTCAACTTATTAACTTATAAGATAATATTTCCCATTGGGGGCCAGAAAATATCTTTATTAAAAACTAATATTCTCCTATCTCCCAGTGAAACAATAATGTGACCTGTGGCAACTTCATTAAAGCTTCTGCACTTGTTTTTTTATTTGAAAAGAATCAACATAAAAAAATAGTTAGCTTTAGTGTTGATAGAATAGAAACACACTGTGAACGGAAGTTTACATTTTTACATTCATAGTTAAAAGTTTTATATAATCAAAATGGGAAATTATTATATATTTGCTGTAGGCGGGGCATGTCAGTGATTGACAGTTGAACGCTTATAGTAGACAAACCTGCGCTTTAGCTCTCAACAGAGTTTTGTCACGCATACTGTGAACCGGTCTTTCGCATGTCAATACGTTTTTTTCGAACCGTTTTTGTCGGGAGTACTTTTCCACAGAACACAAATATTACGCTTTTCACACCTCGCATAAAGGCATCGACCAATCATGTGGTGCGGAACGGGCATATTTGAAACGCACGCTATAGAGTGCAACTTTATTACTCCTTTCAACCTTGACAAAGACAGCCCATACCAGATCCACTTCTTCCTTTCTCACCTTTCACAATAAAAGCCCTAGACATAGACGTAACTCCAGATTGAACTCAAATTAATTCAGAGCATTTTCGCTAAAAGGAAACTCGATAAAATAGCAAACAGAAGTTTAGGCTACACAACAATTTCACCTCAGACAGACTGACAGAATTGCTCTGGGTCAATAGCGGTTGCTATCGAGATATTCGCAGCACTTCCCATTTTGTTTTGCCCATTTTTGCCAGAGTGTAAAGGCCCTAAGGGGTTCACGAGCATCGTCATTGAATGCAATTAATTAATTTGCAGGTACGTTTTTACGATGTTTAAGGTGCTGTAGCTGACTAGCTAAATGCTAACTTACGTTAGCGGTGCATTTGGCCGTTTCATTTGAGTGTCTGAATTCTGAATGTGAAATATTTTCATTAGATAGTGGCATCATTTCTGCAGGTGATCCTGTGATGCAGTGAGTTTCCTTTTACAAATGATAAACTTGTAAACCTGTAAATAATGATGAAAAATTATTAGGATTTAAAAATGTCCAAAGTCTCAGTTATCTGCTAACTACAGAGTCAATTATTGATTGCCTGTAATAAAAGGAGAAGTGCATCTAAATCATGAGGATACCTTAAGATAAAATGAAAAGGTTTGATAAGCTGTAAGAGAATAAATTCTTAGTCTTTGTGGACGGAGAACAAACAGCATTCTGACTGGTAAATGCATGAGAGTAAAATATGAATACGTCCCTTTTGAGTGCTGTACGTAGAGCAGGAATATATGGTGTTGCAAAAAAATGCTATTTAATTTTGGTTGGACATTAAACTTCAATAGGAAATCCACATAAAAAGACGTCACAGCGTTCAGTTCAAACCCTGGAAATCTCCAGGACACAACATAACATTCGGTCAATATTTGCACTTTAATATTGAACTTTCTTGTTAAAACTGATCTCATCCAACACATCATTTTGATTACATTCAAACATTACAATTTTTTTTCTGTCTTCTCATTAGTGTTGAAAGTCATTGTGCAAATGAAACACTGACTAGCACCTTCAGTTGAATATGTACTTATCTGAATGTTTTAATTAATTTCTTTTATCTTTTTTTATCTTTTTCTCACTGTGCTTGTTGTGTTGCGCACCCTGATTTATTAATTATTTTTGGGGTTTTAAATTAAGAACAAAAACTCCCGCACACTGGCTTCTTCACTTGCGTATAAATGTATTTTAGTCACGACGTTTCTGTGCGTAGACCTTCATCAGGTTATTTTAAATTAAGAAAAATAATATTGTGAGGGATTAAAGAATGTGAGTTGAAAAGTTCATCTCTTTATAACAGGAAAACAGAAAGATGGAAGGAAAAGGAGCAACATAAATCTTTTAGCCCAACTTAAAAACACAGACAATACACAATTAAAATATAATGATTGTGTTTTGAACCATATTTTCTTCTCTGCATCCTACTTTTTGTTGCTGAAACCACCCAATTTCCCCACAGGGAATCACTGAAATGCAATCCGTCACAGGTAGCCAAGCAGTATTAGTATAGAGATTTTTTTTTTTATCTTCCAACCATTGAAGAAGAGCAGTACAAGGCCATACTAGAGGAACACGGACAAATTGTTTTCACGGCTTTACAGGGACGCTTATTTGAAGTCGGATGAAAGAGATCTGAAGCCGCAATAACTTGAGCGGGAGAGCGAAGAATCAATCCAGATCCTGCCTCCACTGTGGCGGAACTGATGCAATGCCACCGATTCGAGGAGAAGCAACAGGAGGAGAGGAGGAGGAGGAGAGGAGGCAGACAGGAAGTGCAGGAGGGCATACAGGCAGTGAGGGGAGGCTGGAGAGGAACAGAGGGTGCAGGGAGGAGGAGGAGGAGGAGCAGAAGGTTGGGGGGTAGCGATGGCAGGAGAGTCTCCCACCAACCGGCGCTGTCACCGCCACACGCTCGGCTGCTGCTGCCGCTGATTGTGATTGCTGTTCAAACAGGGCCGACAGCTGCCACAAACATCTCCTGCTTAATATGACACGCGTGTACGCTCACCTACACTACGGACACACACACACATACAGCGCTGATATTGCTCAGATGTCACTCTTTATGGCACCCTGTTATCTTTCTTTCTTGTTCTTGCTCTGTGATAAGACCACGGCCGCTGTGATTGCCCTCTGCTCCCTCCGCAAAGTCTGACAGCTCAATCACTCATCAAATCAAGACGCTCAGTCGTCATGATGGAATACCGGCCTCCTCCATCACGGACTCGTTCCCTGGTTGCTGGAGGGTTGTCATTTTTTTTTGCCGCCCTCAACTAAAGTATAACAGCCTCGTTATAAAAGCCACTTCAAATATCTCAAAAATGCACATTAAAAATCTGGACTTTCTGTTTTTTTTCAGTTCCTCCAAAGAGGACTGGATATTTTCACCCGAACAGAAAGAGCTGAAAAAAGAGCTGCAGGAACAATAACATTTAGACTTTGTTGGCTCCAGCTTCTTAAATATGACAGTATGCTGCTTTTCTCACATCATCTGAAACTGATTATCTTTTGGGTTTTCTGACTGTTGTTCTGAGAAAACAGAGACATTCGAAGGCTCTGGGAAATTGTCACCAAGGTGATAATCGGCATCATTGATCCATAATGAAAAAAAAATCGTTTTATTCGTCACTTGTACACAAACAGCTTCCCTCCATCCCAATCTGCATGCTGTGCATCTACACACACACACACACACACACACACACACACACACACACACACACACACACACACACACACACACACACACACACACACACACACAACACACACACACACAATCACACACACATGACAGCAAACCAGTAATAACAACCAGTTTATCTAAAACGCACCAATCACTCCACTGTACCCAGGGAACCGGCTTTTAAAAAAAAGAAAAAGATATATATATATATATATATATATATTTATTTGAAATCAAACACTGCTGTCTGCACCAGAGGCAAAAAAATATATCCTGCAGTTTCTAGACAATCTGCTAAAGCTGATAATGACTCTAGGCAAAAAGGGGATAAGTTATGCATTCACAGCACGTTCACTCAATAGTATATAATTTAAACTGCACTTTTTTTCTTCTTCTTCTTCCTTTCATCCTCCACAGATAACAACATCATCACAAATGCATCTTTCTCTCTCTCTATCTCTATCTCTATCTCTCTCCTGCTGTTTGTCTTCTATTTCCGTGACCACACACACACACACACACACACACTCCTCCACAGCAGTTGTACATTATGGAGTGGTAACCAGGCAGCATCTAATTGCAATAATTGGAAGAATGTACCGAGCGGCCTGTTTGAACACCTGTTAGCACTGAATTTCTCTCATGGCTACAGATTGTATGTGCTGTGTCACACCATTTGGTGCGCGCGTGTGTGCGAGTGTGTACATGTGGGGGTGCATGTATGTATCTCTGTGCGAGCCTCAGATTGAAAGGGGGTTGGGGGTATGTAGAAAGGAAATCCTGGCTGCGCTCCAGGTTCCATCCTGACACCTCAGACCCTGCCAGAAGGAAGGCTGCTGACACATCCCGAGGCGATTCACCCAGAATCATTTGGGACTTTGACAACAAAAAAAATGAATAATGTACATGATACATCTTGGCCTTCACACCTCTCATGCTGTCACCCCTAGTCTCCTTTAGTTTCTGGGGGTTTTTGGGGGTGGGGGTGGGGGGGGGGTTAGGCGATTTCATTACATCTGTTGTAAAGTGCTGAAATAACACGTGTAGAGTTCAGTTTGTTGTAGAAGATAAAGTGAGCCTGATTGCGCGCACGTGTGTGTGTCTCTCTGTGTGTGTGTGTGTGTGTGTGTGTGTGTGTGTGTGTGTGTGTGTGTGTGTGTGTGTGTGTGTGTGTGTGTGTGTTGTTAAATGTTTGAGATTCAGCCGGTGTAACTAAAGAGACGCTGCTTCCCTCTCCCTCTCGTGTCCTTGCTGTGGGGCATCTGGCCAGATGTGTGGAGCTGTCCGCCGCTCCGGTGCTGAAATATCTATTCTGCCAAGGTTTTTTTTAACACACTTCTCTTTTCACTCTGTAATTTCACCACGGCAGTATGAAAAAAAATAAATCAAGGACAGGGCTCTTAGCGAGAAACAAACTATCGAAAGTGAAATCCTTTGCGGCAACAGTCTTGTACGGAGGCACCTGAGCTTTTTTATTTTTGTAACTACACGTTCACCGCTGCACACTTTAAACACCTTTTTAAGAAGCTTATCTGTATCTCTTCCTCTCTTTTCTTTCATGTGTCCAAACTACAGGAGACAAGCCATTGATTCAGTCAACATTGAGCTGTTGTCATTTGACCCAAGGTTGCCCAAACATGCTGTGAGTCGGAGTGTGTGGATGGGGCGCTGATAATCCATCGGGAGGGACCTACTCTGTCTGCAGGAGAGCCAAGAAAAAAAACACTTTCTCTCTCAATCTAATTAGGCTGCCAATAATGTAAATGGGGGGAAACTGTCGTCTCGAGATTAATACAGGCGCATAACACCGGGAGCGACATTTACTTTTTTGTGGAGAGGTCGGCCACCTGTTCCTTACTCTAAAGTGTAGACTACGATACTTGGATGTCTCTGATCGGTGTGTTCACGTACCTGTTGATATCCAGGTCAGTCGGCTCCGCGTGCGTGCTCCGTGCGTCCTCGTCGTCATCACATCTAGAGCACGAGGAAGGAAAACAAGAGGATCAGGCAGGGAAAGATGAGCGCCACGCGTCATTTCTCTTTTACCTCAAATCTCTCTGAAATCGTGTTGTTTCTGTTTCACGGCTTTTCCCTTTCATTATCTCTATTCCAGCAGCTTACCAAGCACTATAGTCAGTGCGCTTCTCCCCTACAACCCCTCTCTTCCTCCTCCTCCTCCTCCTCCTCCTCCTCCTACACTCTTTCTAGGTCCGTTTCTTTCCTAAAATGACAGATGCTGAGAGTCCCCGCGCTCACCTGTCTGCTGTCGGTCCGGCTCCGCTGCTGCGCTCCTCCGTCGTGCCGGATGGAGAGATGCGGGGAAAGTGCGGTGCGTCTGACGCGGAGAGCAAGCCTCCGGTGCGCTGCTGCCTGCTCCTTTAAAAAGCTTCCACTGGTCCAATAGGAGGTCTGTAAGCCTGATGGGACCTGACGTCACCTCCCCCACCTGCCCCCCCCCCTTCTCCCTCCCCCCCGTCGACCCCCCTATTCGTTTGGAACTATAGGAGAAATTATATCTGCGTTATTTCCTCGACATAGAAAAAACCCTTCACAGGGGCATTCAAGTCTCGGTGATTTTGGTGTAAGTGCTCAGCTGTGTTGCGCTCCTCCTTTCATTTATTATTTCCTGCTTTTATTAGATTTTTCATTACAGAGATTAAAAAAAAACAAAAAAACAGTGGCATGCTGTGTGATTTTTCCACAAGAACATACGGCAGAATATCTTGAGAACGCATTGCTGCTTCACAGTTTCATGATGTCGACTGAAGAAATAAATCCAAACACGTTTCCACTATTACCAATATTAGTCACAACGGAAGACGCGCAGACAAAGAGAAGCAGGTGAGTCCCAGATGTGTGACATGTGAATTGTGCAACAGGCTGCAGCTCAACATCTGACTATGTTCTTCATATTTGGCGTTTGATTAATATATTTAATTGTAGGCCTACATACAGCATAATATAACTAAGTGCATATTTCTCAAACATTGTAATGAAGCAACATTTGTAGGTAGGTACTTGTGCTTTACTTCAGTATTTGCATTTTTATGTTTCCTTATACTTCTACTCCTTTTCAAAGGGAAATATTCCAAAATATAGTATTTATTTCACTGCTGGATTGGAGCTGCAGTCGGAGCTCCCGCTTCTCCTCGTTGCTCTGCTGACCTCACGCTTCTGGAGATCCAGGCTGTATTGCTGATTCCTGGTGGAAGAAAGGGAGGCATGGGAGAACCAGAACCAGAACTATAGGCAGGGGAGACTGTCAGACCATGCTGCCGTAAAATGAGAGATTTTCTAAAAGGAATCTGGTGCTTTGAAACACTACCGTGTTTGTCCACAGGGACCGCCAAAATCAAACTAAATAAAGATTCAAGGTAGTAGCTTTAAGCAAAACAGGTATTTGATTTGTAATTGAGAACTTTTATTCTGTGGCTTTGCTACAGTTACCTTAGTAAAAAAAATCCACTTCAAATGGATAAGAAACTAATGTGTACACCAATTATATTCGTTGGTGTTGTGAGTCCTGTTTCAGTGGTTTCTTGTTGAAAGAACAAAAGGTCTGAACAGCTTCATTTAAAAAAAAAAAAAATCAAAAGCCAACGGTGCGATCACATTATAGAAAAACATGGAGAAGATGAGCCTGTTGCAAATGTTAAGAAAATAAACACTTAGAAGTAAGAAAAATGCTTTACTTTTAGATTAACAACCAAGTGTTAAGGTTAATGCGAACCTTTGAAAGTGTTTCATGAGACCAACATTGGTTAAATTAATGTACCGCATCACACAGGAGAGCATGTAAACCTGCAACTATACAGCATTGAATCAAGATTTCACATGTTTTCCTATATGAAACCAGTGGAATGGCAGCATTTTAACATTGTACTTCAGTAAATGATGTACCAGCGTCTGTGTGTAGGTCCACAGCAGCCCACCTTCCCCGAAACAGCAATTAAATCAAAAACACAAGGTAAGTACACAAATAATTAATCTAGCTTTACCAGGTACCATTAACATCCAAGGCAGCATCATAGTGTGAGTGTCGCAGCCTTGAGTGTCAATTATGAATTCATGAATACGGCCTCTGTGTGAGATAACCACGCACATCTAAATGAATATCTTCTATACTTACTGATTATTGTTATTGAATGTTGGATGTGTTTAATGAGATCTGTGTAGTAAATTGGATTTTTCTTTTCCCGGTAGGAAGTCATTTTTAACCCTTTTATTTTTTTAAATATAGAACAGGTAACCACCCAGCAAATGTAATACTGTTCATATATATTTCCCATTTAGTGTTTTGGAAAAGGAATACATGCATGTCAATAAAGGAAGCTTCATACATTATGTGTATCATCCTGACACCCCTCACTCCTGACTGGCCCCTTGTTGCTCTCCAGCTGTAAGCAGCAGGCAGCACTACAACAGTATTAAGAGCCAATAAAGAAATTGAAAAATTATGTTACATTTCATATGAACTCTACTCGCCCAGCGTATGACAGCTACGCATAATCTGTCACCGTGTCTCCCTGACGGAGTGATGGCACAAACGCTAGAGAAGAGCTGTATTTTCTGACACAAATGATTAATTTGTAAGGCCATTGTGTGCTGCGTGCATCATTGTACTTTCTAATTCCCCAGACTCAGAAACCATTGTGGGAAATGCAATTGTGTTGTCGAGTGCTTTTTTTTTTGTTGCTTTCTGTGGGTTTTGTGCAGCTTTTGTAACGGGTCTGCATACACACACATATATACACGCAAACACACACACAGACATTTTTTTTCAGTCTTTTTAGGATCTTGAATGTAACCTGTGTTTGTCTGTGTTCCCTTTCACATGCATCTAGGCCAAGTCCGAGGCCTTTCATGCAAGACTGTAGTAGTTTGACAAAGGCAGTGACGACAGTGAACAGTGGGGGTGGCGAGGTTGACTGTACCACTCTACCAGTTTACAGTGAACCCAGCGTACTACTCTCTAAGCTTAGCTTAGCATAAAGAATGGAAATAAGGGGAAACACCTCTTAAAGCACACTAATCACCCGGTCAAATCTTGTTTGTTTTCATACTATTTTCTGGCTAGTGTAGTAATGTCTACCTGAACAGAGAATGAAGAAATAACTCTCCCTCTGTGTGTTTTGTAATTAAGCTTTTCTGTGCTTTGTTTTACATAAATGTTCCTGATGCACCTGCCTTTTAGTGCATGTGAGTCCAGGTGTGTGTGCCCCAGTGGATAACCAATTGCGCTGCACTGCACTCATATGATGGTTACAGCTTATAAAGCCCTCACCCTCAAGTTCCTCCCCAGGTTAAAGGTTCTATTACGAGATCGGGAGCATTTCTTATTATGGTGACAGCTGAGCCTGCGGCTAGAAGCTAACGGTGCTAACAGTGCAAACAACGGCAAAAGTGCTGAAAGAGCCACCTGTTTTTATCAGAGGAGGAACCAGGGGGGGTGGATGCTATCCTACGTGATGATGCCGTCGGTTGGGATGGCATTATCAAATGTAACCTCCGTATGAGTATCATGTGGGGCACACTAACATGCTCTGACATGCACTAAAAAGCTTGCACAGCTGGCCCCCTATGTCAACAAAGCAAGAATAAGCTCAGATTACAACATCGGGAGAGGGAGAGTGTCTTCACTCTCTACTCAGATAGACATTACTCCTCTACATCTTTGCATCACAAATAGCTGTTTGTGCCTATATAAATGCAATGAATGTCGAATTTGGCATCTTTAACACTGTTAGCTCTGTCAGCACTGTTGCTGTTGTTTGCACGGTTCGTGTTGTTAGCACTGTTAGCTTTTAGGCGCCAGCTCAGCCTTTGTCATGCTGAGAGCTGTTTGGAGGCAATCTCTCAATCAGAGATATACTCAGTATTTTGAATTTAACATCTTTAATTAGCGAGCTTTAGAGGTGCTGGTATGCAGGTTTTGTTACTATTGGACAGAGCCCCGCTACCAGTTTCCCCCTGTTCCCAGTCTTTTTGCAAAGCAAGGCTAACCAAGGGCTGGCTGTGTACACAAATGAGAGCGGTATCAATCTTCTCAAGTAATACTAGGCAAGATATTTAATGCGTGTATTTTAAAAAAATCTAACAATTCCTTTAGCAAAGAGAAAAAATGCAACACAAAACATAACAGATGAGTTAATGTGTTTGTTAAAAAAAATATTCTAATAATAATGGAAATTAAAACCTTTACAACCAAATTAATATACAGTATGAACAACCTTATATACTAATCAGACTAATCAAAGTCTAACTCTCTCTCATCATTGGATGTATAATAGGCCACTGTCTCAAATACCAACCGTAGAAATTAACACTTTTAAGTTTATGTAATAGAACGTCCTCATACATTGACACAAACAACAACATATGATTATTGCATGCACCAAATATCACTCAGCCAAGGAATCTAAAAATGATGTGACATTTGTTAGATGAAATAATAGATTAATGGTCTCCCATGGGGAAATCTGGATAATGTTTCAGTTTAGCATGATTGTCCTTTTTTTTCAGATGTTTTGCACGATCTGCTGTTATATTCAATTTTGACAAACAGTGCAGTGCTCAGGCAACATGAAATGTAATCATTCATTTCAGATACAGACACACTGTGAGCTGTCAGTAATAGCTGCTCTTCTCTTCTCCTGCTGTCCTTGGCCTGGTCAACTCCCCTTTACATCTGGCATTGCTATCATTTTTACATGACTGTCCTCAGATGAAAAATATCTGGCAGATATACCTTAATCAACTTTATCTTTATTAAAAATGAAAGGTTTGGCCCTGCGGTTGTGCAAGGAATCCCTCTTCTATGTTGCACAAAACCCTAAGACAGTTTTATAAGAATTATAAATATCCAGTCACAATGTGGAACTGATCTGAAAGAAGCCAATAATTCCTTTGTTTTTCTCTGGATGACAATGCACAGTTTCTTTCAGTTAGGTTTAATGCCCATTGGTGCAAACCCAGAGAGCAGCATGTCACATGAAATCATCACGCTCACCAAAGCAGAAACGTTCTACCATGGCATTGCAGTATGCAGCTTTGAATTAAAACATTTTACAGTATATAAGTAGCAGTAACTATTGAACATACATAATTCATTCTTTTATCTTTAAAGCAAATGCGTATTGGAACTGAGAGTGTAAAACTGCAAATGGCACTCTGAATGCAAAATCCCAACATATTAGAGACATCTAGGAATGTCTAACTTGCATAAACTGGGCATGTTGTATACTCACAGTATCCTCTCGTCATTTTGACAGACTGTTCTACATATATATTCACAGAGTTTAATGTGACAGCACAGTTTGACAGAAGAACGTCCAAACATCGTTACAGAGAGAGACCTTCCTAATTCATAATTCTGTCTCCGCAGTTCATACAGAGGGGCCCTGTAAGCATGGCAACCACTACAAATACCACACATAAACACACACACACAAACAAAAACACACCACCATCAGGTACGTATGATACACCTACGCTCCCAAACACACAAACAGATATTCACAACCACGCACATACATAACTCAACATTCAAACCTTCAGTTTACGAATTAAATAAGTGTAACAGAAATATAACGTTAATCTAAAAATGTCAATTCTAGCCTTGAAAAAACACTTATTGTCCCTGTGAAAAAAATCGGTTATTCACATTGCAGAACATTCGGACCCTGAGTTGATTGACCATGTTGTATGTTTTATGAAGTATTGTTCATGATGTAAAAGTTTTAATAACTGTGGCAGATTTGAACCCTGTCTCCTAATTTTTATGGTGATATACAACTAATCTGCATTCTCAATTACATTTTTAAGGGAAACATTGTATTAAACACACAAATAAACTTTGTAATTTGACCCCAAAAAAAGGATAATTTACAATGTATTTTTGTTGTAAGAAAATACAATTTTTAGGAGACAATGGGTCAATGACTTGAAAGACAGATAGGTAGAAAAGTTTTCTCATTTCCAACCAACAACAACAATTTTGTTGGAATGACAACTGATATTGATAGATTTCACAAGCTATTGCTACAGTACCAACTAAGCTAACATTAGCTGTATGTAGAGGCCATGGAAATAAAAACAGCATTTCTTTCTTGTCAAGGGGTCACAAGTAGCTATGAACCAAATTACAGTAGGAATCACCTGAATCGGCAGCTTCCCTCAGCTTTGCAGAGCATTATAGTGAGTTTAAGCAATAGTTTAGCAACTTAACTGTTTTGGTTCACTCTCACTGCTCTCATAGCCCACTGTATCCCAACTGCTCAGCACCAAACCACAGACAGACAAAGTTAGGAACTAGCATAGTGGAGCATTTAAGAGCCACATATTTGGTTGAGACCAAAACTGAGCTAAAAGAGAGTGATTTTTTTTTTCTGAATGTTTTTTTTTTTTTAAATGTAAGATCAGTCTTACCATCGTAAACCAGTTTAGCTGCTTAGCTAACATCCTTTTTTACGTTTTTATTAGCATTCTTTGCATATTATGTGTACCTCCTGATATCACATTGCAGTCAAAGGTGTCGGCTGTTCTATGAAAACCTGACCAATGTCTGTTTTTAATAGTACCCTTTTATTATATGTAAATATTACGCCAACCTCTTGGATGTAGCTTCTCTTTATTTTATTCTCCATTCACTCTGGCTCTGTGTGGGTGGAGGTTGCTCCTTTTTTCATTCCCTCCTAAAGTGGATAATCTGCGAAGGGTAAAAACCCGTGCAGCAGCGCAATGCCAGTCAATTTGTGTTTTGAGTCACCCTCGTTTAACCTTCCTCCTTCCTCCAGACCTGAACTTAACCCTAAATCTGCCCACACACTGACCCCTCTCATCGTCTTTTTGGCGAGCGTGGACTGTACGTCCACGCTCGCTCGGCAGCATAACCCGGACACACACGTGAACACACATGAACAAATCCACACGGATGATTGTAGACGTCCTGATGTTTTTAATCAGCAGTGGGGCCCCACCCTAGCAGATAAGCGTCTGGTTACGTGTCTGTAAAGAGCAGTGGGGAAGGCAGAGTCACCTCGGCAGATGGCCCTATCAGTGTTGGGTAAACCAGCGGCCAGCGCGGCCGTGTTTGGCTTAACGGCCTATAAGTAATTCATTGTGTTCACTGAGAAGGAGCATCTGTCGACCCCTTCGGCCCTGGAGACACACACACACACACAGTTATGCATAGATAAACATACTTACATGAGCATTCGGTCACATGCACAAATGCAGGTACACACACACACACACATGCACACACACACACAGGGCTTTCAGGCTCATTTGAAGTGGGCAGTGCAGGTGGCTGGAGGAAAAGGAGAGGTCTTTGTTCCATGTGACCCGTTCTGATCAGATAACCACCACTGATCTTAGTTAATACTCACTAGAACTCATTTACCTGCTAATACGGAGGCAGGTCTGAAAACAGACAAGAGAGAGATAGAGAAAGGGAGACGATGAAGTAAAAAGGGAGGGGGAGGGAAACGACATGCAGCTGCAGCTCAACAGGAGGTCCAAAACTCTCAACCAAAGAAAGTCCAAATACCGCATTTACATTTCTACGCTAGTGTTTAGTCAGTTTTTGTTGTCTGCCGCTTATGGTCTTTATTGAATAAGCTCTTGTACAATCACACCTTCCCTTTCATTATATGTCTTCTCGGTCTGTAAACAATTGTACGCCTCAACAGCAAGCGCCATTACAATAATGACATGCAGAGGCTATTTCTTTCGACACAAACATCGTCTTGTATTGCATTTCTTTATTCATAAGCATGGTTGATAACACCTGAAACTTGGCAAGGCATCTTGAAAGGGGGGGTTCTAGTGACATGATGGTAATTTCACATATTGCTTTTATTGGAATGAGGCTGAAGATTCACACTTGTGGTTTTGTTTAGGAAATAGAACAAAAGAGGAAAGCTAGAGAGACTTTGAAATTAACGACATGACACAGGAAAAAAATCTGATATTTGATTATTGGATAAATCTGGTGATATTCTATATATTTTTGTTATTATCAACAAATCCCTTGAATTCATTCAGTATTATAAAACATATTTTATATCTATATTCCATTGTTTGAGCCACTTTTTATTTTGTGCTTTTATGAAGATGACTACAAGTCAAAATGTCTGCTATGAAAAAGCCTTATGTGGTCACACCACATGGAAATTAATTCTTAATTAGCTGTCTTTACGGACATGGACACCAAGCACAGACATAAAAGAGCTAGCGGCCTGTGTCTTGGCCAAAAAGTAGCACTTGAACACATCGCAAGGACAGCCAACGACTAACTAGCCTGTATGTTCTGTGACCTGTGAGATGAAATAACTCTTCATATTTAACAGTCTCACCGCAGATGGGAAATAGTCATTTTGTAAACATGGACAGGAATTTCGTCTTTTTTTGTGTCGCTCAGCAAAACTTTCAAACTAATGTATCTTTCGTGCCTGCACAAATTGTTTTTCCTGTCAGTCTGGACGACATTGCTTTAAGCAACAAAACGACTTTGTTAGGTTTATTAGTAAAACCGTCACAAATGTGTCACTTCAAAGCAACAACACTTGCGGACACGCTATTTCTAACACCAGCCTCATGGTTGAAAGTCCTTTGTTTGTTTGACCCATCCACCTCTCCACCAACCAGACATAAGTGATCTTTATCAATATTTAATACTACGTCACTAGCTCTGACCGCTGCTTAGTCACGTTGATCTTTTTAATTCATGTGCCTACCATGAGAAAGAGTCCTAATTGACTTTCCATTGGCATTTTTTTTGTGATGAGTGACACAGAATAGATGAAAAACTCTAAGAATCACTAGAATCCAATTTGGTCTGAAAATATTACAACATACCAATCAACAGGTAGTGGTAGTCGGTATTCGCCATTCTAAAAGGAAAACTGGGAGACTTCGAACTGTGGAATCAGTGTTTGCGGTTTCATTTTCACGTTGATGTGCAGTGGAAGCCAGCAAATTCGTGAGCAGTCGACACTTCTAATGATGTCTTTTTATGGAGCAATGGCTGCTATTTCTGTACGGAGCTGTGTGTGGGTGCAGCCAGTGACGTAGTAGTCGCACAAACTCTGATGTTCAGATTATTCAGGACATCTAAATAGTGGCCCAAATCTTAACTGAAAAGAATAGATTCCATTTCACATATGTGCAAAAGAAAATCTGGTTTATTATAAAAATGATATATAACAACCTTAGTTCCTTTAAACCCATAATTTATAAACTTTAATATTGGATTTTATGCAGATGTAACTGCCAGCGGTCATGACTTTGCAGCCGTTTTCCCAACAGTTTATTGTTTTTCTTGTCGCCAAGTGGGAGATATTGTAGCTGTTGGAAATACCCGCTACCTCCGACTCCGGAGTATGAATAGGAGGCTGTCATGAACAGTCTCTCCCACTTGGCGTGAGGCCTGCAGGCGGCTTGGCCTTCAAGGTTAATGTGGTGAATTTTCTACTAAAAAGTATTAATCAGATGCAAATATGCAACCTACTGAACACTGCTGCTTTTGGCAGCCTGCTGTTTGTCAGTGATCTGAGTATTAAAACACTTCTGCTGTGTTCTGCCGTCAGACACTTCAGCAGCAGCCCGGCCACAACCTGCTACCTCCGTATAATGCAGGAGAGGCAAGGCGGACGGACGCCGGCTGAGATATTATATACAGTAACACGTCGTCCGCACTTGCTTTTCAAAGTTAACAATACAACATGACAGAGTTACTTTTACAAATACCATCTCCAAATACTGCCAGCGGCTGATGGACGTGTTCTTAAAGCACGGTTGTTTCCTTCAGCCAGCACTCTGCCAAAGGAATAATAACAGAAAAGTGGCCATCACTCTGCTTTTCAGCTCACACTCTCAAATGGCAGAAATTACAGGCCTGCTTCGGCTCTAGCTGTAGAGACTCGGCTGTAATGTGTACAGCCGCTCAGACCCCCACCACGGTCCATTCTCCTCCGACTGAATTGGGAACGTGAGAGGGTAGTGAGGCAAGTTCAGGTGACCTCTTTTTAAGCTCTTCCTTTGAGCGCGGTCTCTTTTTTTTTCTTTTGGGGAAAAATGGCAAAATAATTGTGTCCCTGACTTCTCGTCTTGTGCAGGCAACCTGAGCGAGGAGGAAGTTTGACCCGGTGGGAAAGAATTGTCCGTGTCCTGCTCGTGATCGATGCTGTCATAATGTCTGATGCTTGTTCTGTCGTCTGCAGCCAATAAACAGTTGTACACGCAGAGACAAACACACACACACACACACACACACACACACACACACACACACACACACACACACACACACACACACACACACACACACACACACACACACACACACACACACACACACACTTACCTCATAAACACTAAAACCTCTGCTCTTATGTCCATTATATTAAAGCCTGGCGAATGGGAAATCCGAGAGGTAAAAAAACTGGGACAAATGTGTGTGTTTGAGGAAAATACTGAATTATAACTGGAACTGGGGAATGGCAATTTTCTGTTGTTTGCAGTGATCAAGAGAAAATAATGGATAATTTAAATAGTTTTCATTCCATAAGTAGATGCACACACATGCAAATGCAAACACACATACAAACACAACAACAACCCCTTACACACAAACACACACACGTACACACACACTTAAGAACAAGTGTACTGGCTGTTGCATTTTCACTATCCTTCCTTTCCCCCTGGTAGCTCGCATCTAAAATTAAGCCGCACTTGAAGAAAATTGAAATTGAAAATGTGGAACATTTAGCAGGAGGGTTCCCTTGTAACCAACTACACACAAGAACCAGAAAATGGCTTCCCGAGGCTGAGGAGTTATTTTCAGCGAAAATAAATAACAGGAAGTTTGAGAAAATGTACATGATTAATTGCGAGTCATGTTTTTTTTTGTTTATGCTTTTCTACTTTATCCTAAAATGACACATAAAGCACATTTATAGAAACTGACACTCAGAGAGAAAAACCTCAGCGCCAGTCTCCAAAACTCTAAACACATTTTCTGCTTTGCACCCATTTTGCAATTCAACATGACACTTTTTGCAACACACCGCACACAGTTCTCTGCATTCATGTCTCCCAAATCTTTTTTATTTTTTTCTGGGACCCACTTTTTCAAAAACATGACGAATCATTACGACCCTATTCACAACAGGCTTCGTCTATAAAAAGCAAGAAGAACAAATTTGTGCTTAAATGAATGTTCCTGACCATTTATACTGCCATTTTTACCTTGTTATCTACCAGCCATTTTAAAGAGCTATACATTTGACAGATCACAACTTTGTTTAATGTAAGTGTTATTTAAAACACTTACTTTATAAATTATGAATGCATCTCAATCTTTTTATCTCTTATCAGTAAAACAAGATGTAAGCTAGGTTTTCATATGTGATCCAAAGTTATGAGTCGGCTACAATCATCAGAGCAATACGAACATTCAGGCTCCTCCGTGTAGCATAAATGTGTACTGCACACGTAAATGTGTGTTAAAAGACTAAGGAAATAATGCTGCAAATGTATTGGGCAACCTTAAAAAAATCTCCTGCGACTAACCTGTGGGTCCCAACCCAGTGTTTGGAAACGACAGCTCTGCATAAGACACAGGAGACACTTCAAAGAGCCACATTGACCAATCAGCCGATTCTGGCCAAACACCTGATTGCTTGACTGTTGACTCATCAATGAGGATGTAAGCTTTATACAATGACCACAGGTGAGTTCCTGTTTATAACAACAGCGAGGGTCCTTTGTTCGAACACATGTATAAGCAGTTGAATTGAGCTATAATTCAGGCTTTCTTTTTTGTTTCCACAAATGTCCTCACTGTGTTTATGAACCATATTCTATTTAGAATATGTTCTGATTGTCAGAGCAAAATGCAACCTTTGGAAACACATGGATGTTTTGACTGATTTTACGATGAGGGAGGGAAACAAATATTGTCATCAGTGTGCAGTGCTTGTGCGTTGTGTTTGGTCAACATATTAATTGAATTAACTCAAACAATATCACTTAATCAGAATAAAATCTGAGGTGTTCTGGTGTGTGTGTGTGTGTGTGAGAGAGTAGTGTGTAGTCGTGTTGATAAAATCACTTTTAAGAAATCATTAAAAGACTAATATGACTTGTTGAAAAATGTTGTTTGTTTTTTGCATCATCTTAGGACTTTTAAGACTCATTGTGTTGACCAAGTGTTCAACCAAATGTTGCTGACAAACAGAACAGTGTATGTCAGTGTGTGTGTGTGTGTGTGTGTGTGTGTGTGTGTGTGTGTGTGTGTGTGTGTGTGTGTGTGTGTGTGTGTGTGTGTGTGTGTGTGTGTGTGTGTGCGTGTGTGTGTGTTTGTATTGTCCTGTGTATATATTTAACCTATGAACCTTTCTTTTGCATGCCTAAACGAGATGTGATTTGTGTGGGTGGGCTCACTGAAAAGAAAAAAAAGGGGGAAAAAAAGAAGAAAACATTTCCATAAAATATTCAAACAGCAGCAGTTGTCTCTCTTATCCGTTGGCTCTCGTCACACTTGGCCCGTGCCTCCCAGCCTCACACACTGTCTGTGGGTGAATGTGCTACCAGAGGTCTGGGCAGGAGACACATACATTTAAAACGCTGCTGGCTCAGATTCACGGTTGGATGTCAGTTGATGTGTCTCTCATCACATGCACTTGCATATTTTTTGTTCTCATAAACACGCCTGCACCTTCGGCCGAGAGGCCACGGGAGGATCATGAGACGTTCTATGTATCAGCGTGTATTGTAATTCATTTCATTGTGCTCATAGGTGTATATGGACGGTGCGTGTGTTCAAATTATACGTACTTTAAGTGTCTCTGTTTGGATTCATGTGTGCTGACTCCTGCGTTCTTATTGTTCTGTGCATATGTTGCTGATTTTATTTTTTATGTCCATTGTACTTATTTTAATAAGGGGAGACACTACAGGCAAAAACAGATATGGGGGTATTTTGCTTCCATAACATGTTATGGAATCAGAATAGTGGTTAAGAAAACATCCTAAAACACATTAAGGAGTTTATTTTTACCAGTTGGTCTATTTGGGTCGGTAGATTCCTCCTTAATTCATCGAAAGTTACCATTAGAAAATTTCCCATTTGTATATTTAAAGATCAAATTTCAGAAAACTTAAAGTACAAATTTCTTTTGACTTAATGCAAGTGGTCAACTGGGAAGGTTTCATGGCGACATCTATTAGTGTATGTCTTTTACCCTATTCAACTATAGTGTCTTCCCATAACATGACTATTCTATTGTACAATAGTGTCATTGTGCACCATATTGAAGGACTGTATATCCAGTTATTTTTCTCTCACACCTGCTCATGTAAAGTGTGACGTGACAATTAATGTGATTCCCTTCGGTTCAATTCAATTTGGTTTGACTTGATCCCCACTTCTTTATTTTGGCAAGTCGTGGGTCCAAATCAATCAATTTTAAAACACGTGAAGGGGGAACTAAAACTCAAGGTTAATGTTCTTTACTTTGGTATTTCCATTTGATGCTGCTCCTCCACAGCACAGAAGGACAACTTGAACTTTTTAACCCACTACTTTTATTTGAAGGCTCTAATCACTGGTTGCTTTGCAGACTTGTTTATTTGTTAATTTATTCAGGATCTCCATTAGCACACCCGTGTTAGTGCTGCTCTTCCTGGGGTCTAACATACATGCAGATAATCACGGCTTCCAGATTGGTACGTACAAGATAATAAAAAAATGACAAAGAAAATAATATAATAAAAAATAGAAATAATACACATATATATATATTCATTATATATATATTCATTATAAAATAGAAATAATACACATATATATATATTCGATTAAGATTTAACATAGCAGCGGAACATATGGTGATCTGATCAAATATGATGCATTGTAATGGCTTAAACAGTATAAAGCAGTAATAACTATACACTGACATATTATATGATAATAAAACAATCACAACAACCCTGTCGCCTTCAAAATTACTTTCAAAACAGCTCTCTCAAGTACATTCCGAGGGGAAATGTAATCTTCCTAGATCACTGTCTAAGTTTGAAACAGTGAAAAGACGTTGTTCATATTGTAAATTGAAAAATATTTATTTTTTAAAACTCTGAAAAACGACTTGGTCAGGTTTAGTTAAAAACATCATGGTTTGGCTTAAAATGACTACGAAATTGAAACAAAAAAAGCTGGATCATGAGTGTCTCTTTTATTTCTTTATACTTTAGAACATTTAATCACTTCGATTGTGATATTTTAAATGCTGGACTGAAATTTAATGTTTCTATATTGCAGTTGTGCAACTTCAACTGAAAGTAAAGAATCAGAATCTGGCTTTTTGTTGTTGTTGTTGTTGTTGGCACAAATAAATGCTGCATAGAGAGATACTAAAATCAGAAGGGTCCAGCTTTGGGGCCCCCTGACCCTTAGGGGCCCCGGACCTGTCCCGTGTAGGCCCCCCCATGCAAGAGGCAGAAATAAGCGTAGCCTGTAGGAGCATCCTCCTCTCACTCGTCTCTCTCCCCTTCACCTCTCCCACAGTCCGGTAATACGCATTTTTTGCAGCAGCTGAGAAAACCGCGGCAAACTGGCCTACCATAATGTATTTGTGATCACTGTAATTTCTCAGGAAAAAAAAAAGAAGCAAAAATCATTCACGTCACAAAAGACACGAAAAGTTCAGCTGAGTAAGGATTGGAAAGTTACAGTGTTAAAATGTCCGATTGTGCTCTGAAATTAGGCTGGATCGAAAAGTTAAAAGCTTTTGTTAAATGCCAAACACAACTGTCTGAGTAAAAAAAAAGGATGGAGGAAAAGGTAAAACTATGTATTTCTATTTGCTCCCCATGCTTTGAGTAACCTTTTCTAAATGCCTTTTTTATGGAGGTTTGATCAAGTCAATGAATTTGCTCTATGCTTTTCATCCAGATGTCCTTTAATGCAAATGCTCTTTTGGATATTTCAGTTTGTTATAATGATGATGATAATAACTGCAATTGTTGCACTCTGTTCAGCTCCATTATTTACTGTTCCAAAACAGGGCGTTGGAGAGCCCTACTTTTCCTCTCTGTCTCTTACATGCTTGAAGCATTGCACATAATACCTGTTGTCACAGAAAGCCACTGCTTGCATTTCCTTACCACCCCTCATCCCACCCTGACTGCTGAAAGGGGAACAATTTGAAGTTTTAGTAACTCTATTTTGTGGTAAGGCGATAGTGCCAAAAGCACGCAGTTAAAAGCCAAATTTTGGTGTTGTTTCACCTGGAGAAAAAGAAAAGGGGAGTGGGAAGAACAGACACTGTCCACTTTGGGCTGTAAAAAGCACAGAAGGATGAAAAAATAATCTTTAATAAGCACTGTGTCTTCTGGCAGATGGGCTTAAAAAAAAAGAAGGTGCATAAAAACCATCAGATGTAGACTCTCCATCCCGTCTCTACTTCATGGGCTAATACTAAAAGCTGAGGCGAGGGTGCTGTGTAGTCATTTCTTAGAAAATAGCAGAAGAGCAACCAGAGGATAGTGCACGGTTTCTGTTTTGAAATACTCTTGTGCGGGTTATTGTTGTGGCACGCAAACCCACCTGTGTGCGCACACACATAAGCACACAATATTGAGGCACACGAACACACCACTCAAACACTCACTCACACACATCTTGAAGCGCGGGCTTAATCAGGTATAGTTGAAAAGGAAAATGCCATTAGATTTTAAAGTGGATAATTTCACATCTTTCCCTCCATTCATTTCTTCATTTTTCTTTTCAAACTGGCTTTTTATGCCCACTGCATGTGCTTTTATGGAAAATTACAACATTCAAACGAGACTCTTTGGTCAGGGATAATTGCACAAAGAACCATTAGCAGTCTTCCAAGACCAATGCACTGCGAACAATTTTTCTCTTTCTTTTCATAATGCTATTCTCAACCCGTATGAACATGCCTCATAAGAAAGAGGATAATCATAATTTAATTATCTGTCATTATGGGGGGCAAAACGCAGGTCACCACGGGTTCGCTTATGCTACACGCTGTGATAAACAAATCAATTAAACGAAATAGGCTAAACAAACAAGACAGTTATATACACTGTAGGTACAGTGGCCAAAGGGCTTTTGGTTTTTTCAAATTCAGTCGAGGCAATTATAGTCATGTTCAAAGTTTGCTGGAACACTTGCACTCCTCACCTGCAAACCCACCTACTGATCAGTAAATTGGCACTTCAGTGAAATCAGCGGGTGCATGTTTGACTCGTCTGTGGCCACACTATAAGGTTGCCTCTTAATGCAATTCACTGCAGTTGGTTACTTTAAATTGTACCCTGTAAAATGTAACACTGTGATGCTTCAAAATACATTTATAGCATATCATTTTCAGCTTGGATTGAAAGCATGTATGGTAGAATATTTTATAATTATAACAAAAGGTTATTTAAGTGTGGTTGTTTCTGTCCCTTGTTTCTGTCCTCTTCTGTCAATATAATTATTGTTTCATTTATCTATATACTCCATCTAACATAATTGTTGAGTTATACTGCGCTGTAACCATTGTACAAAGATACGTCGGCACATTATGACTGTATGTGATTTTTGTTCCTTTTTTCAGCTGCCAGTGTCACAAACCCACTTGATTATTTGAGTCAACTGCTGAAGGGTGCAATGTCACTTTTTCACCTGAGGATGATGTGGTGGCGCTGCTTTAAAAAACCCAGTCCTGAGCTGCTCTTAATTCCGGCACCGCTTTCCTCTTCTTCTGCGTTTCCTTCACGGCTCACCCACAACAAACAGAGCGGCTCTTAAGACACCAAAATGCCCCAGACAGGCGGATATTTGTAGAAACGTGATAGGATACGGCTACTCGTGCACTATAAGACACAATTGAGGCCGAGCCTTCCCCACTGTCGTGAGGTGGAAGTGGTAGCTCGCTGTAACTTGTCGAGCCCGTGAGCCAAACTTCACTGCTCTTGCTAACACAGCCAACTGAACTTGGAGGACCAAGAGAGCTTCCCTGTTGGCTTTTTAAAGACAACAAGTAAGTAACCACCGGCTGTGCCACATGCCTAGTGTTATAATGGTCGGTGGCTGCTCTTTATTGTCGAGCCGGCTGAGCTAGTGACACACATCACACACCAGAGCAGACTGTGGGTGTCTGGACAGAGCAGAAGACAGTCCTCCTATCACTGCTAGTCAAATGAAGACGTCCACACACCGCTGCAGAGAAGGGCACCAAACCAAGTTAACCTTACTGCTATCAAGTCGTCTGCGGCTGTGAAGGAGCTTTTTAAAGTCTTAAATAATCATCAGGGTTATCTCTGTCTGGACTTGCACGTCTTAGCAGAAAGCCTTTGCTGCAAGCTGGGCAGTTTTAACGAATGCTACTGTTGCGTTGCATTATGGGAAATGTTTGATCGAGTATTGTAGGAATTGGAACCAGCCAAATACAGGTAAAATACGCAAGTGGCTGGTAGATTTGCTTCACTCAACCAGCCCATTAAAGTTAATTTCCAACCCTGAGTGTCTCTCTTTTGTGTGAATAAAGATTTGGTTATAAGATTCCATACGAGACGAGACATCTGTCTTTAAAGTCCTCACTTTGTCCAACTAGCAGCCACGAAACTTGAATGGTTTGTGACATGAAAAAAGCAAGTATCCCTTCACATTTGGAAAAAAAACAAAAACTGTGTAGTTGCTCGATCAGTTACTTAAAATTGTGAACCCGTTATCAAAATTGGAATGTGTTACTCGATCGTTTTCTTTTTACTCGAAAACCTGTTTCTCTTCAAAACCGATTTACTTGTGTGTTCTTTGTCTCTCCTCACACTTTCTATAGGAAACCTAGGTAACAGGACTACACCTATGATGTAGTCGTTTCACCGTTCCGGCCAACTGTCTAACTACCTTCTGAGGAGGAATTCGAGATCGTTCTCTAATCACAGCGATGGATGACGACACGCCGACCCTGAAGCCCAGACGGATCCAGAATCAAAACGTGGTTCATCGTCTTGAGAGGCGCAGGATCTGTTCGGGCCGACCCGGAGCTCACTGGTACAGAGTACGGTGCTTCCACCAAAATCTTTTCCCCAACTTCACTGTGGTCAACGTGGAGAAGCCCCCCTGCTTCCTCAGGAAGTTCTCGCCAGATGGACGCTGTTTTATTGCCTTCTCTTCTGACCAGACTTCTCTGGAGGTAAGATCAGTTCATTTAGCTTATTTTTCCCTCTGAACATTGGAGTTGGACTCCCTAAATACCACATATTATGTGATTAAAAAGCAACCTAACAAGACTGGAACAAACTTGGGCCATCTAAACTACAAAATATACACAAGACAAAATTGTGAGTAAAATAAACTCCAATCCCAATGTTCCTCCTACAGATATATGAATATCAAGGCTGCCAAGCGGCTCAGGACCTGCTGAGAGGCCAAGAGGGAGAGACTCTTGTAACGGCCAATGACCAGCGTTCCCTCAACATCAGAGGCCGCCTGTTTGAGCGCTTCTTCTCCTTGCTCCACGTCACCAATGTGGCCTCGAACGGAGAACACCTCAACCGGGAGTGCAGCCTCTTCACAGACGACTGCCGCTATGTCATTGTCGGGTCGGCTGTGTACGTCCCAGAGGAGCCGCCGCCTTACTTCTTTGAGGTAAGAACACTGTCATACTAACGGTAAAATTACGAGGAAATCAAAAAAATGATTAAAACTACAAATTCGTTTCTATAGTTTGGCTCAGACCGCCCCTCTCATCCACACTTCATCTCCTACCAGGTGTATCGCAACAACGAATCTGTGACTCCCAACCCTCGGTCTCCTCTAGAAGACTACTCCCTCCACATTATCGACCTCCACACTGGCAGGCTTTGTGACACCAGGTCCTTCAAGTGTGACAAGATCATCCTGTCCCACAACCAGGGCCTCTACCTCTACAGGAACATCTTGGCTGTGCTGTCGGTCCAGCAGCAGACCATACATGTGTTTCAGGTGAGCATATTTACCGTTTAAAATGTAACTCTTTGAAGCATGTTTCCCTGCTGGTGACGTGGCGGTAAGTGATGTTAAAGGAGGTGTTTTGACATTTATAAAAGGCAAAACACTTTCTGAGACATTATTAATTTGACTGTTAACATACTTAAAGCTAGGGATGTCTCGATCAAGTTTTTTCGCTCATCAGTCCTCAGCCGTCCTGATCCCATACTTGTATTTTCCTAGATAATACAGCTGCACAGTGCAATATTCAAGTATGTTTAAGTTAGTAAACTCAACCACAGTAAATGTATATGCTTGACAGATGAATAGTTCTGCATTGCATTAAGAAAAGTGCCTGCATCCAAGCTGTTCCTTAATGTTTTTTAATTTAAATTTTTACCCATTTACAAAGCATAAAATAACAAACCCTCACTGTAAATGTTTTGGCCTTGTTGTCTCGAGGGAAATTATATGTCCCTTTTTTAAAAAATGTCACGTGCAGATGAATTTGTTAAATAACATGAATAAAACAATCTGACACTGCATTTTGCTCCTCGTTAATAGTGTGTGTTGTTTCGCTGTGGGCGGGGCTCAGTCTGTGGTCACACACATGGAGCTCAGCGAAGTGAAGGAGAGACAGCAGAGACTTGACAGGGGCAGCAGTTCGTTGCGTTGCTGTGCATGAAAACTTCGCGAGTAAAAATATCTGTGTGACAGCTGACGTAAAACGAAGGATCGGATCGTGATCGGTAGCTCAATATAGCCGATACTGATCAGTAAAAAAATGCCTTGATCGGCCCCGATCAAGACCTCCCTACTTAACGCTATTATGTAGAGATGGCCCTGCAGCAGCAGCCTTTCTGCCCGGTACAATTCAGTTTGGTTTTACTTTTTAAGAAGCAGATTTATGCTCGGATGTGAGAGGAAATGTTCCTGTCGCTTCTGGTTTGAAAAATGTTCTGATTGTTAACGTATGTACAAACTTTTTTCTAACAATTAACTCAAGTTTTCTATTTATTTCGATCTAGTTTGGGGAATGACTGCTGCTTAAAGAAACTCCAAGTACCATATTGTTTTTTTTCCTTATCCCCTCGCAGGTCACTCCAGAAGGAACATTTCTAGATGTGAGGACGATTGGGCGGTTCTGTTATGAGGACGACCTCCTGACTCTTTCAGCAGTTTACACTGAGGCCCAGGCTGAGAGTCAGCCGGGCTTCCCCCGCCTTTACACTGACAAAACCATCAACTCCCTCAAACACAGGCTGCTGGTCTACCTCTGGAGGAGGGCTGAGCAGGACGGCAGCGCCACCGCTAAGAGGAGGTACACAACGTTACTCTCATGCTCTCAGTGGATGTTTAGAGAAAATGGTAACTTACTTTAATCGATCTTTTTTTTTTTTTGATTGTATTCATCCATTAGCCACAGTAGAAGCCATGGCATCATGAGTGAGAATTAATTTATCAGAAAGTTCCTTAAACGTCTCTAAGCTGCATTGCCTCAGTGTATGTCTGAAGAAGGGGCAGAGCTGCGGCATTGAAAAGCAACCTTTTTCTTTTTTTTTTTTTTTTGGAATAAAAAGATTAATTCATCCATTATTCAGTTAAACCAGCAAGAAAGAATGAAGAACTATTTTTCATATGCGCTGTGTGTCCAACCCTGCACATTCCTGTATTTCTGTCGTATTTCAAGATCTTTGAAGATAACAAATTTTAGTCCAATCATGGATTAAAAAATGACGCTACCAATTGAAACCCAACTGAAACAAGAATGCAGTCATTGGGTTTATTTTTTTATTCTTTCTTTGTCTTTGCTGTTGCGTGACTGATGTTTGAGTGGGATGTAATTAATTAATTTGAGGTGTGTGTGTGCGCGTGTTTATATATATATGTTTATATATATATATATATATATATATATATGTTTATATATATATATATATATATATGTTTATATATTTATATATATATATATATATATATATATATATAATGTCTAATTACATATGTAATTATATTTATGTTTATATATATTACATTACATTACAGTCATTTAGCAGACGCTTTTATCCAAAGCGACTTACAGGAAGTGTATTCAACATAGGTATTCAAGAGAACTACTAGTCACCAGAAGTCATAAGTGCATCTCCTTTCTTAAACAAGCATCTAAAAGCATAAACCAGAGCAAAAGTATAGTGCAGAAGCAAATTACTACGAAAACAATAATTGCAACAAACTAATACGAATACAATAGGTGCTACAAACTAATACGAATAGGATAAGTGCAACAAACGAATACGAATGCAATAAGTGCTACGAGGAAGGCTCAGGGTAGTACTTCTTGAAGAGGTGAGTTTTCAGCCTGTGCCGAAAGATGGGCAGTATGTATATATATGTGTGTGTATGTATGTATGTATGTACGTATATGTATGTAGCTCTTCAGTCCATCAAGTACCATTTCCATAATGAACTGATGTTAGATGCTCATTTGGTGATCTGTTTAGTTCACCCTGCTCTTGCGTTTGTCCTCAGATTCTTCCAGTTTTTTGATCAGCTGAGGAGGTTGAGGATGTGGAAGATGCAGCTGTTGGATGAGCACCACCTCTTCATTAAATACACCAGCGAAGACGTGGTCACACTCAGAGTCACCGACCCCTCGCAGGTACACACACACACACACACACACACACACACACACACACACACACACACACACACACACACACACACACACACACACACACACATATGAATTCCTCCCAGTGTTCTCCTTGTTACTCTCCCCCGCTTCTCTCGTGTCTTTTGTTGTTTGTGCTGCATAGCAGGGATTCCTCTCAGGTCTCCAAGGAGACGTTTATCTTACAGATTCTCTTCAGCCCTGCTAATCATTCATGACGGCAAACAAAATATAGTAACTAACAGATCTAATTAATATATGTTTTTATTTCCTGGAAATCTCCCCTCTCAGAGCTCCTTGCAGATCAGCTATTCGTCTCACCAATGGAGAATATATAAATAATCTCATTCATTATAAACTCACATAGAAGCCAAAGCCTCAAATGATTTGTTACAGTATAATAACCATCTCACCATTCCTGGCTTTCCTTGGTATTTCACCTGGATTGTATCATCTTTTCTTTGAATCTTCACCCTCTCCCCTTCCCCCACAGCCGTCGTTCTTCGTTGTGTACAACATGGTGTCCACGGAGGTGCTGGCCGTCTTTGAGAACACCTCCGACCAGCTGCTGGAGCTTTTTGAGAATTTCTGCGACCTGTTCAGAAACGCCACGCTGCACAGCCAAGCCGTCCAGTTCCCCTGCTCCGCTTCATCCAACAACTATGCCCGGCAGGTCCAGAGAAGGTATTGAGAGGAGAAATGTCATGTGTACGGACGGATATTAGATTATTGAATTCAAATGAAAAATATATTTCTGCAAAACATTGAATGTATTTCAGTCTGAATATAATTGTGCTGGCAAACTGCAGGGTTTGGGGGTTTTCTCTGAATGAAATAGAAAAAAAAGAACTGAACCTGATGATGTGAAGCCAAATGTCAGGGAGGATTTGAAGAAGGCGGTTAGGGAGGGAAGCGGATCAGCGGGGACCGCCTGGAGGAGGGCGGAAGTTTTAGGACTTAATCTAGATATAGAAGAGAGACATTAAGACAGTCAGCTTGGCTGGAGGAGCTGTGATTGAATTTGGCGGTTCGACTCGCCAGTGCAGGTGACAAAATCCTGTGTGGAAGGTGAAGAGGGAGGACCAGACAAACGGGGGGAGGGGTGTGAGGAAGGAGAAGATAAAGGGTAGTTTGAGCGAGGCAAAGGGCTTAGAATTGGATTTTAGAGTGGTGAAAACTGATGTCGGGGAGAAGGAGAGGAGATATTGAAAGCTGGCGAGCACATTCAGCAAACCAGATTTGTACCATTTACAATTGGCTAGCATAAACCCAATTCACAGGGTTTTATATGGCCACTAACCAGATATAGAGAGACCTGCAGGTCTGCAAGTATGGAGCACAAAACAAGGTGAGAGGAAAGACTCAAACTATGGATGGAGCATGGACAGCGACGCCACAAAGTCCCTGCTGTGTGTAGTGAGACATGGGATTATTATTTAGTTCTCTCCAAGTTCTCTCCAAAGCGAAATAAATTTGTGGAAATGACACTGTTCACTCCTTTCTGATCCTCAAACCAAACCAAGAGGAGTATCACTTTAGGATCATAGAAGCACTTTTGTGGAAAGTTTTACATCACGGCAACAGTGCCAAAAGAGACTCACTCATCAAGATTCCTGTTGCTGTTTCATTTCTCTGTGCCTCAGATTCAAGGACACCATAGTGAACGCCAAATACGGCGGGCACACCGAGGCGGTGCGTCGGCTGCTGGGTCAGCTGCCCATCAGCGCCCAGTCCTACAGCAGCAGTCCTTACCTCGACCTCTCCCTCTTCAGTTATGATGACAAGTGGGTGTCAGTAATGGAGAGGCCCAAGACCTGCGGAGATCACCCCATCAGGTATGGGACTCTATGGCAGGGCCAGCGCAAGCACACTTGCACACAGCCTCTACACACAACAAACAGCGCTGTCCGTCTGAGAATAACTCGTAATAATCCATGTTGATGGATACTCGCATGAATAAAGTGGAATTTAGGTCTGGGCATTAAGGCCTAAAATGTATGTCTCTGTATAATTTGGGAGCATGGACGACAACGGTAAATATCACTGTTTATTTGTTTTTCCCTATGTCGATGTAGATGCTTCTGATATGGCATGGCATCGCGTGGCAAACTTTCAACCATCCCAAAGTCAATCTAAACCTCAAAAATTCTAAATGTTATCTCTTTACTTTGTTATTGCGGTCTATAGTTTAATTGCAGGAAACACGTTATCTAATTTGAAAAGGAAATTAATTAATATAGTGTTTTATTTAAATATCTGCTTTGATTAAACAACCCCGGCATTAGTCATTTAAAAACTCTATAATAAGATGCTCAGAGATAGTGTTAGGGAGTTAAACGGGTCATAAAAAAACATCTCCGGTTTTCATTCAAGCGTCTCACCAAAAACTACATTTAAAAGATAACATTTGAACACATCAAACTGTCTGTGCCGCTTTATGTCAACTCAAATTTGACTTGAAAAAAATCCAAAATATGAAACTGAGCAGCAGCTGAAAACAGGCCTGTTTGAATTGTTACTTTACTATACTTATTATTATTATTATTATTATTATTATTATTATTATTATTATACCTTCCACCCCTAGTGAGATCACTATTCCTTATTCCATGGGCTATATACATGCATATAAAAAATCAACCAAAACAGCAGATGCATTTGAATACTTAATTGGACGTTGATTACCATGGCAACAGTTGAAGCCTTACCATTGAAAAAAACACATTCCTCAGTGCTTGCTGTATTGACCAAAAGAAGGTGGATGCAGTGAGCACAAGCTTCTGACACCCAAAGGGTCCAAACCCGCCTTTATCCTCCTGCACGGCTAATGCAGCCTCAGCCTCGGCCTCACTCCGCTGCATTTCTTCGGCCGCATACTCTGGCTCAAATAAATGTGACTGAATATCCGAGTCTGAGTATGTAGCTATATCCATAGCATCCTCTGCACTTGCATTTAGAGCTCATGCGCCCCCCTGGCTACCCAGAGGAAGAGACGACAAATACAATCTGAAATACCCTTTTAGTTCTTCCTTGCCTGACGGCACTGGATGCAGGAAGAACAAGAGATTGAGCAGTGGCAAACTCAACTTTCTCTGTCAATAAAGCACACACTGAGGAAACCAAACCACCAACACTGATTTGGACATCTTCATAACAGGTGGCACATTTTCCCTTAAGTCATGTCTCAAATGAATGTTTCTTTTGCTTTCTTCTTTTTTGACTTGGTATAATTTGGACTGGCAGTCTGACAAAACAATCAATTTTAGCAGTCAAGGGATATTGTGAATGGGCATTTTTCACAATGTTCATATAACTCAATAAGCGATTAATCGAAAATAATGTAAAAAATAATAATTAGTAGTGGCAGCATTATGGCACTCTTACCCTGATCAGAGCTCAGGTTTATTTGTGCTCAGTTAAGATCTGGCATCCTGCCTCTGGCTGTGGAAACTGGAAACTTCCATTCAGTTCCATAGGTGGACAGAAAGTGTCAGCTGTGTGATTTGGATGAGGTTGAGAATGAAATGCATTTTTATATTTTATATTCTATATTTAATTGTTCATAATCTTTGTGTTAAGCTTAAACAAAAAATATCTGCGATACATCTCAGTCTGTTTGATATGACAGATGAATGTAGATTACATGACCTCTTTACAAGGCATCTGACATAGCTAGCATCAGTTTTTGTTTGAGGCTTCTTATCTCAAAACTTTTGATCTGTTATGTTTATATCTGATACACTGCATGTTACACATGGTACCATGTGTTGGCTTTCTTTCCTTTTCCTTTCTTTCCCCATGTCAACTCATTTCTCCAAAAGCCTGGACTAATCCTGGAAGGATTTAATGGCACTATTTTCTCTCTCTATGCCCCTCACCCACCAGGTTTTACGCGCGGGACTCCGGCCTGCTGAAGTTCAAGATACAGGCCGGCCTTCTGGGGCGTCCAGTTAATCATGCCGTGCGGCGCCTGGTCGCCTTCACATTCCACCCCTTCGAGCCCTTCGCCATCTCTGTGCAGCGCACCAACGCCGAGTACGTGGTCAACTTCCACATGAGGCATGTCTGCGCGTGAGGAGCTTGTGTTCCTGTGCAAACAAATGACAGTCACACTTGGAATCAAATTGCAGGAGCGGTGGGTTTCTGTTGGCAGCCACTGGTGACAATACAGCAAATCATACCCTCCATCTGGAGGCACAATACAGTTGTTCTGTTAGTCGCCCTCTCCTCCTCCTCCTCCAGAGGAAATCGGCGGTCCTCTCCCTGCATTCTCCACCTGATGGAAACCACTGCTCCTCACCTCTTCCCCCCTCCATCACACAGTGGTCACACCACTTCCGCCACTCCTCCCCCTCCGCGAGAAGGCAGCAATTCTGCCTTTTTTCTTTTCCACACTGCTTCGCCACCTCGTTCCCCCTTCATCCACGGAACAAAAAGGGACCTGTAGGGAGGAGAGCCTGGAATAAGTGTAAATGGAGATGTAGAGAGAGTGATTGATGTGCGACGGAGGTGGGAAGCCGTAGGTAGCCGGACCTCTTAGAAGGGAACCAAAGGTGTATTCTTTTTTTTCCTACCGTGCACTGAAAAGCTGCACATTCATATCAGAATTGCTTTTCCAGTTGGTCCATGACCAGCTGTGCAACAAACTTTCTTTTTTCTCACATGGATTGGGAAAGAGGTAATTTTATATTATATTGCTTTTACACGTTTTTACATAGTACCACTTGTATATATTTTATGCCAATAAAATTGTCTAAATTTTAGTCTGTGTTGATTTTTTTTTGGGGGGGGGAAGAAATTAGAAGGTTACGGAAGAGATATATATATAATTTTTTTCTTTGCATTTTAGTGAATGCAGTTAGTTGTACACAGTAGCTGTGGCTCGATTTTATTTTAAACTCTTGTGAGAGTACTAACCCTAAACAGGGTAAAGCTCGGCCTGGCAAGAAACCTGAAGTAGAATACTGGGTTTGTGAGCTTGTGCATGAGCAGACATCACCATTTTTTTATGTGCATGTGAGTGGGAAAGCGTTGGAGTAGAAAAGAAAATCTTGAATCTGGTCGTAGTATCATGTCGTACAGCAGATCCAGTGCTTTTCCCATCATACCTTGTCTCTAACCTAATCTAATAATCTATGCCTTAACTAGCTGTACTGGCGGTAGTTCCCAACATGTCGCTGCATATCTTAACGGAGCCTCGTAATGAACCTGAAACGACGTTAGCACGAAGCTTTAACACATACGGAGAGCAGACAAGACACAGTGTAAGTGTCATCATATTAAATTTGAATACTGATCCCTGCAGTCTGTTCTCCTGCCGCGTATAGCGTCCTATTTTATATCAGGGTCCATCTGTGTGGCGGACGGAAGCGCGGGACATCTGTTTAGCTCAAATGTGTTATTAAAAACACGCAAACACAATCAGATAATCTACAGATATGCAAATGGACTAACCCCCCCACACACACACACACACACACACACACACACACACACACACCCTCCTGACATGATTGCAAGGTCGGCGGTATCACAAAAAAAAGGGCGAAAAAGCGTACACCCGAGCAGCTGCAAGAGGTCATGGTGGTATGGAGCAGGTGCGGAGGGATTAAGTGTTCTCCTAGCCTCTGGTTACACACTACAGTGGACCTGGGAAGTGTGTGTGTGTGTGTGTGTGTGAGTGTGAGAGAGTGAGAGAGAGAGAGAGGGGTTCAAGGTAGAGACGGAAGAAGGGGTGTTTACGGATGGAGAAATGAAACAATTGGTGAGAGACTGGAGATAGACTGGCTGAGATGTCAGGGGATCGATGCTCTGTGAGTGCGGTGACTGTATTATGCACAGCCGCTTAGTTTTTTTCTGCAAAACCAGAAAGTAAATAGTACCTCGGAGATCAGGGCTTAAGGAGGCCGTGTTATGCCATTGTCATTACGGCATGTTTGTGTAAGCTGGTGTGTGACAGCATGCTGTGATAATCAACTAATTACAGGAAGCTCACACAGCATGGCACAGACAACCGAAGGTAAAGGAGGACACTGTCTGTTGTCCTCCTCTAGGATGACAGATTGCCTATAGGAAATGTGCAGGACCGTGTACGTTGTAGTGCTGCCTCTCTTATGTTCAAGGGTCTGTTTATTTGCTTCAAGACACATTTATGTTTTTACCCAATCTAAAACTGCTGGGGTTAATATCTTTTCAGTTTTCTGTACTAAATGTAAGCCTTATGTCTAAATTAGGCAATCATCAGCTATTCAATTTCCCCACAGATGTTTAAAAGCCAATAAGGAAGCAGGACACCGTGGAGTTTAAAGTCCCTGCTGGAGTCTTCAATGCAAACACAGATAATATATCACCACATGAACCCACTGGCTCCCAGTATTTAGTGTAATAACAAATATGTCATATCTTTCTTATTCTTAAGAATCAGGTAAACCCAGAGCCTTCTCCCTGACCTTGGTTGCTACGGAAACATAACCACTCTCTGCTTGGTAACCAAGTCTTTTCTAATTGCTGTTGTCTTGGCAACAGCGCAACCAATGTAATCCAGAAAAGGCCACAATCCTAAGTGTTTCCTGTTGCAGTGCTCGCCTTCTCGGAGCGGTCCCTCTACACACACGGGCACATCTGATCATTTGGACAGCGGTCGGCAACAAATATCTAAGAAGTGTGGTTTACAGCGTGAGGTTTAGTCATTGTGTTTTTTTTTTTGGAGGACACAGATGGCCGGATTGACAGGGAAATACTCAAAGATATTTATTAAGAGCAATTATGGATCTGCAGTGTAAAACACTCTTAGTTATTTTAACAATTTAAATTTAAGTATGTTGTTCTGAGCATTAAATGTTTCACAGCGCTCTCAAAAGGAATGTTTTATTCCCTTCTGCGTCACAAAATATCACAAAATAAGCACTCGTAAACCTTTCGTTCTAGTTATATTCTTCCCATTGGTGTGCAGTGATTCCCAACCAGAGGTACTTGTACACCAGTAGTACTAGTGCAGTTGACACTAGTACAGAAGAATTGTAGAGTGAATAGGAAAGAGGACGGATGCCCAAGAATGTTCTTTCATTAATTCCGGCGTCAGTGTTTTCATTACTTCCCATGAAACCATCATGTTACACCTCAAACCCTGCTGCACTTTCTACTGTAAAAAATATGTATCATATTCCAAAATCACTACAACTTTTAAGCATCATCTGTATTAGGACCTATCAGAAACAATCATCTACTCCCTTCATCAACCCTTGATTCTACTTTTTCTAAGCAGAAAGACGTAGATCTAGAATGCTTTAACAATGACACATTTCCCAGCTTTGATGATCTATGTCAAAACCAATAATTTTAGTGTATGTTCAAGTATCATCACCTCACCTCGCTTGGAAAAATATAATTCATTCTCAGATTGGAGAGCCTCATTCAACTCAGAAAATCGAATCACACCGTGAGAAGGAACGACATATGGAGTTAACAGGTGACTATTGGAAGGGAGCGTTAAAACGGGTCACCTCATCATCATGTGCTACCCTTTCACTAATTCTATTGAAGGTTTTACATCACTCAGTCAGATCTGACATATATACTTGGTCATGCTCTGCTCCTCAACATTATTGGTCTTTGGTCTGCAACATCCTTTCAGATCTCTAAGGGGTCCCTATTAAGCCAAGTCCACAAATGGCCATCTTGGAAGTACCAATTTCTATCTGTTCTTCATTCTGTGTTGCTTGTTTTTTTTTTCTTGAAAATATGAAATATGGAGATATTTGTTACTTTTTTACCTACAGTACATAGTTAATTAAAAGTAATGGATAACTGTTCCCATAGTTATTTAAAAGTAATGGATAACAGTTCCAATAGTTATTCAATAGTAATGGATAAATTATTGAAAAAGATGGCAAAAAAATAGTTACCAGCTCGTAGCAAATTATTAGAAAATAGAGTGACCAGAATATTTAACATTTCAGTTTCCAAAAATTTAGCAATTTCCATTTTAACTTAACAGTTGTGCATTGGTGACTATATTGTTGTTCTATAAAGAGATTTAAATATGGGTACAGGGTTAAACAAGTTGTATCAACAGTCTACAGTCACATATGTTGTAGTTTTCTTACGTTAATGGAAGGTTTAAAGAAAATATTAATAATTCTGTGAAAGTTTACCTTTTAAAAAAAAGATATATTCAGCCAACATCCCCATACCAGTTCCTTTCCTGCAGTTCATAATTGACTATGAAAAATAACATGGTTGTATGATGTGTAACAGGGTATAACTAGTAGGCAATTTGTTGATTTCTAAAAGGGGAGGCGGTTCCTTTCGTACTCTAAACTGCTTCAAGAACCACTCTTTTGGTTCAACTACTGTTTAGAGAATGTTATAGATAAAAAAAAAAGGATCTATAAGTGGGCAGGAAAAAGTTGCAATTACAAATCTGCCTGCTACTTCAGCACCACGGACAGCGCAGTGGATTTATTAACACCCAGCGCAGCGAGGCTACTGATATTTCAGAGCCATGGTCAAATCCTTGTCAGTCCTGCCCTGATACAGGGAGACAATAATGTTTTCAAAGAGTTTCCTTCCCAGCAGGACGACTGTTTCGAAATCACTGCATCACCAACAGTACATTGAACTCTGATGGATGTAAGAGCGTCACAAGAGTTCGGCGTGGTGCTCGAGTTTACTACTGAAACTGGGGGGAAAATACAGGCGAGGTTGTGAAGGAAGAACTGATAATCATATGGATACAAGGCAGTGGCTGCAAAAAGGTCAGAAAAGATTTACCGGGGGGATTTCATTATCCCCTGACATATAAAAAAAGCAGCTAGAATGTCCTCCGATGACTGAAGGGCCACAGTTTTATTACTTTGAAGATGGCTGCCATATGCCAGAGAGATGGCTCTCTGTGTTTGCTCTCATTGTGTTTTGCTCCAGTAAGACAGCATAACTCCTAAATCTGTTTTAGTGGGTAAACTCTAATTCCATTAATAGTTAGCCTTCAAGCTAACTGCTAGCTTGTATTTTATTACAGTCATAAGTGTATAGAAGTCTCTACATAACAGACATTCTCTTAAGAAATTCCACCTAATTTGGTGACCGATAACGTAATGAACGATCCAAAGTAAATGGAATTTTGTTTGTGCTCTTCAAAGCACTGAAAATGTACATTTTGGGACAATTGGGACTATTTATTTGATATAGTTTCATCGACAACTTACCACAGTGAGGTCTGTGGATCATTCAGAGCAACCAGGACGTTGTTTCTTGAAAGCAGCAGTTTTTCTATTAAGAAAATAGAAATGAAATTCAGAGCATGGAGCCCCATAAATAAAAAAACATATCTGATTTTATGTGAACTGACACTTCTTCGTATCCATGTCTCTTCCTTTGCTTAACATACAGCAAATTGCTATGGCTTGGTGGACGAGAGTATATCTCCCAAATCCTTCATACTCCTCTTATACATTGATGCATACACAGTGGGAAATATTTCACAGAATGGGAATACACATACAGGTGTAACACACACACACACACACACACACACACACACACACACACACACACACACACACACACACACACACACACACAATGTCCACCTTTACCCCCTTCATATTCCTCAACCGTTATTGTTATCGACCGCACCGGTATTATTCCTTCCTGTTACATATAACACTATAACACTGTCAACATTTCATTTCACACGGATTACCACTTCAGCCATCTGTACAGCTGATTGAGACCAGTTCTGCACTTGTGGAGCCTCCCGGCGAGAACCATCAAATCACAACACCACCACCTAATGAGTGGAGGGAGCAGGCGGGGGCCCGTTGAGGAGGGAAGGAGAGGGCCTAAATATTGACAGCAAATATTTGATTGAATGCGTACGGGTGTCCCCCGATTCATAGGCGTGTGCTCAGGCACAGAATGCACACACACACACACACACACACACACACACACACACACACACACACACACACACACACACACACACACACACACACACACACACACACACTCGAAACCCCAATGCACAATTTTGTGTGTTATCAGCGTCTTCAGCTGTCTTTGACTGGGAAAGAGAGGGGTGGATGCTTCATATATGCACCTCCACACACAGTCCACTGGGCCTGCGCCATGCTGAGACGAATACACAGCTCTACTGTAGTAGCTGCTACTGTGTCTGTGTGTGTGTGTGTGTGTGTGTGTGTGTGTGTGTGTGTGTGTGTGTGTGTGTGTGTGTATGTGTGTTCGCTGCAGATTATTTTTAACTGACTTCATATATCTGTTGTAGACACACCCAGTTGGATGCAAGCACGAGCACAGCACACACACACACACACACACACACACACACACCAATCTCCGTGCAGCCCCTCAGCAGGCACTGGCACACACCTGACTGAGCACCAGTTGGGGGGTTTCAGGTGGAAATCCGCAGGGATGGCTTCGCAGCATGGACGACCTAAAAATACGATGCACCGGGATGTCCTTTGTAGATAAACACTCACACCGTCACATTATCCATACAGAAATAACTGAAACAGAAAGATGAAGGGACAATCATTAGTGTTGCCCATAAAATATGATCATTACCAAGTGTTCAGTGAATAAGAGAGTGAAACAAAGACCTCTTACATGCGTGTGTTAATGCTTGTGAAGGGACATGGTTATGTTATCAATTTGCATTTGGAAAAAACTAACACAGGCCTGACTCTTAGGTTGTCAGTGACTCTCTTACAGCAGGAGCTTTCCTTAATATAGGAAAAGATAAACCAAGTTGTGGCTCAAACTGATTTAAAAGAGTTTTGTGATTTCTGCATGCAGTAAAGAGTGTACATATGGGTACACTGGCACCAGGCTTTGAGCCCCTGCTCTGGTCCCTGAGACCGGAGCAGTTCAGGGGATTCAACAGGTGATCAGAGTTCTCCACCTGCTGGACAAAAAAAAGAACCGCATCTTCTTCTTTGCCTTCTTTCTTTAAACTACAACTACCATCAGCCCTGTGGGTCTATGAGCATGGAAGAAAAGTAATTAAGTATATTTACTCAAGTCATGGATTTAATTACAGTTTAAAGGTACTTTTATTTGGCATTCATTTTTTCCTACTTCTATTCCACCCCCGAAAATGTACTATCAACTGTACACAAAGTAGTCAATCTCACCACTAGACACTCAACACCAGGAGCAGCTACTGATATACCAAAAATATAAACAGTTTGTAAAAATTCAGAAATTGGTCCTGAAAAATATTTTTACAAAAGTGAGAATTGAGCTTTGTTACTGACACAATGAACCTTTAGGAAGTTTTTACTTAAGCTCCACAGGGGATCTATGAATTTGGTTTGGTGACTTTCCAGTAATTTCATTTTATGTTACTCTAATACTGACATGTGTTATTCTTTGGATGTTGTTGCCCGGCCCTCTCTACCAAGTAGATGTAACTGATATGATGCTCAAACTGTTTTATAAGCAGTTTATTTATTTTAAAACACAAATCATACCAGTTTAAAAGCTGCACTAAAATACTGTAATAAAAATAAAGGGCTTTTCAACCGTAAAAACAAACCCAGGTTGCTAAAAGTTTTCGAAACTGTGTGCTCATTAGCAGTACAAACTGCCATTTAAAGAGTCACATTTTGTCCGCATCAATCACATAACAACATCCCTCAGTCTGTCCAGTTATAGCTTTTCTCTACTAATTATAAAGTGAGTTCAAAGTGGAACACCACCTGAATTAAGAATTACAATATGTTATCCCTATTAAAGTTCAGTCAGTATCTGTGAACTTGAGCTTCTCTCTCTCTCAAAGCCAGAAACCTCTTAAACTTCTGATGCCATCAAGTATAAAGTTTGGCGCTGCTCCATAGACAATGAATGGGAGACTGATTTTGTGGACCCACAGAAATTTCCGTTTTTTAAATAGAGAAACAAGTTATATTGTATTGTATTTTTCTCAGTTGTGAAACAGAAAATGTACCCATATACCCTTGGTGCTCTCAGTGTCATCTGAAATCTTTCACAATTCATTATTTAATAATAATAATAATAATAATACATTTTATTTGGTGGCGCTTTTCATGGCACTCAAGGTCACTTTACAGCATATAAAATCAGTGATAAAGCACAACAAATAACAGATTAATAAAAACATCGCAATAATAAAACAACAGTAGCTCATCTGTACATTCAGCACCAGAGCATAGCTGGGAAATAAGTTTATATATATATATATATATATACATATATACATGTATACATAAACACATATACGAAAGGAAGAATGCGAAAAGATGCAGCTGGTGCAGTTAAAGTGAATATGCTAGTTTGAAAAGATGGGTTTTAAGAGCAGATTTGAATTCTGTAGGGGAGTTCAGTATATGCATGTGAGGGGGAAGTGAGTTCCAGAGTTTGGGTGCAGCGTAGTAGAAGGTCCTGGCACCGACTGTGCTGAGGTTGATGGTTGGTAGAACCAGTAGACCAGCAGATGAAGACCGCAGGGCGCAGGAAGGGGTGTAGGTCTGGAAGAGGTCTGTGAGGTAGGTGGGGGCTAAGTTGTGGAGAGCTTTGAATGTTAACAATAAGATTTTAAAGTTGATCTTTTGTGACACAGGGAGCCAGTGAAGTTGAATCAACATGGGAGTGATGTGGTCAGTAGACTTTGCGCCTGTGATAACAATAATAATCCAGGTGACAAGTGGAGGTATTGGATTTATTAATCTGTTCAAAAATGTGGTTTTCTGTTGGGAGGCAGAAGTAATTTAAAACAGTGGAAGGGGACAGTTTCATGGTGGTTGTGGACGGTAGATTGGTCTGTATGATGTTGGCAGAGGCAAGCTGCTTATGGATTGAGGTGGTTTTGGAGTTGAAAAACTTCAGAAAAGCAAAGCATTGTTCATGTGACGGGTTCCTGGTCATGCTGTTTTCCGGTGAATTGAGTAACCTTTTCACTGTTGAGAATAGGGTTCTGGTATTACCTGTGCTGATGATATTGGCGTAGTAGGAGGTTTTAGCTGTAGAAAGAGCATTTTTGTAGTGGAGTAGATGGTCAAAATACAGTCGCTTTTGCACAACAAGTCCAGTCTTTCTGTACAGTCTCTCCAAGCGCAACCTAAGGCCTTGAGCTGACGTAGTTCAGGTGTGTACCATGGAGCAGTATGGGCAAACGAGACAACACGTGTTTTCAGAGGGGCTAGAGTATGAAGTGCAGAAGATAATCTGTCATTGTAGTGGTCCATTAGATCCGGGAGTGAGGTGGGAGCAGCCACTGGGTTCAATGTTATTAAACTGATGAGGTCCTCTGGGTTAACACGTCTGATGTTGCAGTATGATATAGTACGCTGCACCCTCAATTAAGTGAGTGGTAGGTTGGTGTTGAATAATACTGCTTTATGGTCCGAGATGGGTAGTTCAGCAGAGGTGATGTTATACGGTGTAACACCGGAACAACAAACTAAGTCCAGGATATGGCCCTTTGTGTGGGTTATAAAATCAACGTATTGTTTCCGGTCGAAGCAATCTAACATTGCTTTAAAATCTTAAGTAAAAATATTGTGGATGTTGTCAAAATGAACATTAAAATCCCCAGTCAGGATGATGTTGGGAGACATTGCACTAAGGGTGCGAAGAACATGGTTTACACATAAATAGAAATCCAGGTGGAGCAGCTGCCTTTAGGTGTAAAAAATCTTTATGTGTCTGCCAGGTTTCTGTGAGACATAAATAGTCCAGTTTGTTGTCTATGATGAAGTTGTTGACCAGAGGGGCTTTGTTGGCGATGGACCGGATGTTGTAGTTATGGCAGGTCGTGTGCAGTGTGCTGTGTTTAACTAGCGTAGTTAGCACACTGTGGTCAACACGCCGTATGCTGTGCGGACGGGAGGTCCTGTGCTTGATAATGGACTGTATGAAGGAGCTGGCTTATCTCGAAAGAACCTATTGACTGTTTACATCTCCGCTTTGCTCTGACGTCATGAACACGTGGGCAACGATAACCTCACGAGAGCGAGGCGGCTGCAGGTTTTAGAGCCAGGCGCCGCAGTTGCTCTCCACGGACTGCATGGCGCAGTGCATGATGGGAAACGCCTGGCTGTCTCCTGATCAAAGAGCTGATTGGCTCTTAGTTTTGACAACAAACACCACGTTTTGTAGAAAATTCTTATTTTCTGTGTAATTGTAAGATTTGACGCTAGGTTGTTGGCTAGTGGACTCACGTTATACAATGATGTGGCTAATAATAATAATAATGATTAGTATTATTATCATAATATATAAGATTATTTATTTAGTATCTGTAAATAATATATATTTATTGAGAAAGCCTAATTCCAATTTGACGTCAACATGTTTTCAGTCAGAGAACTTGAATGTGTGAAATCCATAGATTAACGATTGTGAAGCATCAGAAAACAATAACCCAAACGTTATCATATAACACGCCATATAACCCAAACGTAGTCTGCAAACTACAGGTAGCCTACAAACGTAACGAACAGGATGTAAACATTTCAATGACTTCCTGTGTTTTCACTGAAGGCATCTGAAAACTGTCCGACTTGATCGCAGTTTTTTTTCAACGCCCCCTGCTGCTGCCGCTGCTCTCACAGTCAACTCCAACGAACCTATTCACGTGCAGCAGACTGTAAAATCTAAGGAGCATTTCCACATTTTATACTTGATGACATCACACATTTTAGTTTATAGCACTCTAGCCTTTTGATTTGGGAGAGAGATGTTCATGTTTGGGACTGTCCTAGACCATAATAACATGTATGCATTTTGAAAATGGTCGTTGCAGAATAATAATAAAGGCTACAGGTAAAAAACAAAAAGAGTATATTGTTTTTTGTGTCACAGTGTTTTCAGCCAAATTGACTTGGTGATTAAAGGCAGCTGTTGCTCAGGGTTACACTTGAGTTATGAAACATGAAAAAAAGGTTATCTAATTTTAGATGGGTCTTTGAACTAGACCTTTTAGGTAATGGTGCTAGATTACTATACCTTCCAAATGGGAAATCAGCATGTTTTTAATTTCGAACAGATAATTGTAAACATAGACCTTTGTTTTAACATGTGTTAACGTAACGTTTTTCTGACTGACATGTATTATTTCAATTCAATTCAATTCAGTTTATTTTGTATAGCCCAGAATCACAAATTACAAATTTGCCTCAGAGGGCTTTACAATCTGTGCACATGCGACATCCTCTGTCCTTCCCTCACATCGGCACAGGAAAAACTCCCCTAAAAAACCCCTTTAACAGGGAGAAAAAAGGAAGAAACCTATGGGAGAACGACAGAGGAGGGATCCTTCTCCCAGGATGGACAGAATGCAATAGATGTCATGTGTACAGAATGAGCAGCATAACAGTTCTTAGATACAACACATTCAATGTATATGACATAAATGATTCATATAATAAGACTACTTATAATAACAGCAGCAATTATTACAGTAGAATTATAGCCATGAAAATAGGGATAGTAATGTGACTAATAATAATAATCGAAGTAGCAGTGGGTGTCAGTCGGCTCACAGCAGGAGGCACGACTACGGTCCAGGTACCACAACGATTCATGGAAACCTGCAGAACGAGAAAGCAAAAGGGCTTCAGGGTGGAAGTAAAGCTAAAATGCTTAATGGTACAGGTAATAGTAATAGTAATGTGACTAGTAATAATAATAATGGTGGTAGCAGTCGGTGTCAGCAGGGCCGTAGCAGGATGCACATCCACGGTCCAGGTACAGCCACGATTTATAGAAGCCTGCGAAGCGAGAAAGCACAAAGACTCCAGGGTAGAAGCAAGTCAATAAGCGTAATAGTACAGGCAATAATAATAGTAATGTGACTAATAATGATAGTGGTAGTAGTAGTGGGTGTCAGCAGGGCCTCAGTAGGTGGCACGATGACAGTCCAAATATAACCCCGATTCCTGGGAACCTGCGAGGCGAGAAAGCACAAGAACTCCGGGGAAGAAGCAAAATCAGTAATGTGCATAAATAGGAGATTAATACATAAAGAAGGAGGGAGAGAAGAGGAGAGAGGAGCTCAGCGTATCCTAGGTAGTCCCCGGCTGTCTAGGCATATAGCAGCATATCTAGGGGCTGGACCAAGGCGAACCTGAACCAGCCCTAACTATAAGCGCTATCAAAAAGGAAGGTCTTAAGCCTGCTCTTGAAAGTGGTGAGTGTGTCTGCCCCCGGACTGAAACTGGAACCTGGTTCCACAGAAGAGGAGCCTGATAACTGAAGGCTCTGGCTCCCATCCTACTTTTATATACTCTAGGAACCACAAGTAACCCTGCATTGATTGAGCGCAGCTCTCTAGTTGGGTAATATGGAACTATAAGTTCCTTAAGATAAGACGGTGCCTGACCAGTTAGAGCTTTGTAGGTAAGTAAAAGAATTTTAAATTCTATTCTTGATTTAACAGGGAGCCAGTGCAGAGAAGCTAATACTGGAGTAATATGATCTCTTTTCTTAGTTTTTGTTAGAACACGTGCTGCAGCATTCTGGATCAACTGTAAAGATCTAAGAGACCTATTAGAGCAGCCTGATAATAAGGAGTTACAGTAATCTAGTCTAGAGGTAACAAATGCATGAACTAGTTTTTCTGCATCACTTTGAGACAGGATTTGCCTGATTTTCGCAATGTTACGTAAATGAAAAAAGGCTGTCCTTGAGATCTGTTTTATATAAGAGTTAAAAGACAGATCCTGGTCAAAGATAACTCCAAGGTTCTTAACGGTAGTGCTGGATGCTAGAGCAATGCCATCTAGAGAAACTATATCGTTAGATAATTGAATTCGAAGGTGATCTGGACCTAATAGGATAACTTCTGTTTTTTCAGAGTTTAACATTAAAAAGTTACAGGTCATCCAGGTTTTTATGTCCGTAAGACATGCTTGAAGTTTAGAGAACTGGTTAGTTTCGTCTGGCTTAATTGATAGATATAACTGGGTATCATCTGCATAACAATGAAAGTTTACTGAGTGTTTTCTGATAATATTCCCCAAGGGAAGCATATATAAGGTAAATAAAATAGGTCCAAGAACAGACCCCTGTGGAACTCCGTGACTAACCCTGGTTTTCATCGAGCTTTCATTGTTTACATATACAAACTGAGATCGGTCTGATAAATACGACTTAAACCAGCTAAGTGCGATTCCTTTAATGCCTATTAGATGCTCCAATCTCTGTAATAGGATTTGGTGATCAATGGTATCAAATGCAGCACTAAGGTCTAGCAATACAAGTACAGAGACAAGTCCTTTGTCTGAAGCTATTAGAAGGTCATTGGTAATTTTCACCAGTGCCGTCTCTGTGCTATGATTCACTCTAAATCCTGACTGAAAGTCCTCAAATAAACTATTGTTATGCATAAAGTCACAGAGCTGATTTGCTACTGCTTTCTCAAGGATCTTAGAGAGGAACGGAAGGTTAGATATAGGTCTATAGTTAGCCAACACCTCTGGATCTAGAGTAGGTTTCTTAAGAAGAGGTTTAATTACAGCTAGTTTGAAGGCCTGTGGTACATGGCCCGTCAGTAAAGACAGATATTTCAATGGTGGTGCACTATTTGTCTTTTTTTTGTTAAGCGACAACTAAAGGATTTTACTTAAATTGAATTTGGCTGAGATTTCATTTTTTATTCATATTAATATTATTGTTTAGTGTTGTATTTTGATGCTACGGCGACATCATTTTTTTTACTTTCATGCAAATAACGCCTCCTTGAATTGAATTGAATTGAAATTAATTGAGAGAGGGAGACAGACAGAGAGAGAGACACAGAGAGAGAGAGAGAGAGAGAGAGAGAGAGAGAGAGAGAGAGAGGGAGGCGCATGACGTCAGAGGTCAGCTGACAGGTTTGTTTTGCTTGCTCGAGCTCGTTCTGATAACAACACAGCAAAAGGAAGGAAGCAGCGACATCAAGCCACCTCTAAACTAGCGCCCTTCACTTTGTATTTTACCAACAAGCTGCCAGCACAGAAACCACGGACACTTTTATAAATTCGTTTTTAGCTTTTTATATTTTTGCTTTGATACAGCTGCTACCTCCGTTTCCCGTCTACTCTCCAACTGGTTGACTTTGACGCAATATGCCTTCGGAGAAAACCTTCAAACAAAGAAGGACATTCGGTAGGTGATAGCGCAACTTGTTTTGCCTTTTAACACACAACCCCTCAGATCTGTGTCTTCAAGGTAAATGCTCCATGTTTGCAGTTGTCGTCACATTGTTTTATCTGAACTGTACGAGGCTGAATTACATCATCGATGCAACGTTAGACAGCTCAGTTAGTTATTATCCCCTAGGCCAGTATTAGCGTTCATTTTCAGTGAGCTAGTCCAGTTTACAGTTTGTTTAACACACAGGGGGAGGGCAATCAGAAAACCTAACCTCATGCGGAGCTCTGTGCTTTTGTCAACTTCTCTAAGATAAGACATAATAGTTATAACAACAATACCACAGGTATACATACATACGTGTTTAAATATAGAATATTCTAGATGGCATGAGGGCGAGTGGCTGCAGGCCTGTCTCTCCCCCTGAGCGAGTCTGTGTGTGTTTATTTGCATCAGAGCTGCGGGAGAAAAACAAAGTGGTGTCGAAACGCAGGGCAGAGAGAAAAAAACGGGAGCTGCAGGATTGGGGGATGGGACAGTCTGTGGAGGAGAAGAGGGGAGCTTAAAAGAGGAGAAGGGATCAAATGATAGTGCGGAGTTCAGCTTTTGTTTCTGTTTTGTTCGAGGGTACAGGCCGCAGCCCCGATGCGGATTTTAGTTTCAGTTATGTTTCTCTCTGGTGTTTTTATTTTCCACAAATACATTGTAACTTAGTTCATCCACTTGCCTTTCTGTGCTAGTCTATAATTTAGTACACAAGAGAATATAAGAGTAATTCTATAAATTGGCCTAGGCTTGACTTTTTGTCAATGTGTATATATATATATATATACACATTTGACAAAGGTGGAGACCGTCGGCCTCAGCACTGGAAATATAATTCCCAGTATGACTAAAAGGAACCAACTTCCTGCTAAACATCACGTCATTGGTCCGAATTTGCACAACAAGGGCACGTGAGGGCCAGCCAGCGAAGAGAAACATCGAGTCACGGGCAGACAGCTATCTGTGTTATGGCCGTCACGTGACTTTATGTATATATAACACACACACACACACATGCTGTGTGTCTTAGAGGTTGTATTAGTGGTGTTCACAGTGTGATAGTGTTCACCAGCTGGTAGTCATCATTATTTTGTCCGTCTGCCTCTGCCTGTATATTATCTGGGCCGTCATCAAGCAAGAAAATACACTTTTAATGTTTCCCAGTGTTCATAACATGTGTCGCTACACACTGGGAGTGACGTGTGAAACAGTTCAAGTTGCGTATCTGTATAACAGGTCATAGGATGACTCAGGGATCAACAGGGAAATCATCCAGTTGTGTCAGACGGTACTGACTGATTCCCAAATTATGACATATGACTGAAATGAGTGAAAAACCCCTACAGGCTTTTAGACCGACTGCTTCCCAATTGGGGTTATTTTTTTCCTCTTTTGTTTGATGGAAAACAGATGATTCAGTAGAGACACACTAAAACGCACACACAGCTTCCCTGTTCCTGGGCGGTGAACTCAGCCTACATTTCCTCTATTTTAGCACGGAAATTGCAGACTCCGCAAGATAAACATTTGTCAGTCGATTTAATTAGACATCCAAACAATTTTTTAGTGGCATGTCACAAGACTGGAAACCAATAACCTCAAAGCATCAACTGACTCTGACAGCTGCCAGGGCCTTGTGTGCGCAAAGGACCTCCTTAATTTCATTTTTTACTCTTCCTACCAAAGGTTTCATTGTAACTCAACCTGATGGAGACGATCATTATGTTGAGATGTTTTTTTCCCCCCTCCCATGCTCAAGTTTGTTGACAGATTCCATTTTGTTAGTACAAAGTGCAGTACGCCCAAGGTGTTATCTGCAGCCATTTATTTTGGCCCAGTTACAAATCGGGTAGAATGGGGTTAAACCTCAGAAAGGAGGGGCCTGCTCTGACATATGTCATCAACGACTAAGTGATCCATCCAATCAGCAGCTGACCTTGTGAGTTATCACCGTGGAGAGAAAACTTAGTGTTGTCCCATCTACATCTGAGATTCCTACACTTGAATAGGATTTTAAGGATTTGCAGCCTATAGCGAGGTCATTTAGTGAATATGTAATGTTAGCATTGCATCAGGGCTTCTAGGTACATCCTAGATAGAAAAAAAGAAACAAAAAT